>NC_133294.1:3412011-3477989 GCF_005239225.2 Populus alba | reverse complement strand
TTACCAATGGTGGAAAAAAAATCACGCATAATTTATTTCTGCATGAGTCAATACTGAAAAGACAATATTTGTTGCATATTTGTGAGCTAACTGCCATGAGCTTTTATGGGTGGTATTTACCGAATGTGTGGTGTCCTTGATAAAATAGGCTTTCTCATTATTCAGAATGATGGATTTGAACTGGATAAGAAAGTGGGTAGTCATCGCAGACACAAGTAGAAAACAAGACCATGATCCTGCTGCAACCAGGTAAATCAGTTGAAAGTTCTCTGTATCATGTTGATCATTGCCTGAGCCAATTGGATTGTTTTCTAACCTCGTTTTATATGTGTTCTTAGTCTGTTTGATTCAATGATTACTTTTTGTCTACCTGTTCGGAGGGAATCACCAGGAAATAGCTACCCACTACCCAGTATGGCCAAGCACCTAGCAAAATGAGGGGAAAGAGTTAAGTTTTTTACTATCTCATTGTTCAAGGAATCCTAGATGATGTCGGAGTAGAGGATCATTAACAAGGATGTTTTAGCATGTTGTAGATTCTTATCCAAAACTTCTATCATTTGTTAATGCCATGTGAATCGCTAGGAATATGTAAAGTGTATGGCTAAGCCAATAAAAAAAAAGTTTTTTAGGGGACTGCATCATGCCACCATGAGACAGTAACACAGAGAAGTAATCAAATTGTTTCATGACCGTCTTGATTGTTCATAAAGTTTGGTGATTTTGGCTTCTCTTAACATGAGCACCATTGTCCTCTCAGTACTGTCTCTTTAATTTGAACTGATTTTGGCCCATACGAGGAGATCATTATGTCGAGTTGCGTCTTCATTTGTTCTTTCCTTTTCCTCGGCACTCATGTTTGCTCTTGCTGTATTCAGCATGTCTAGAAGAGATATTACAAATGTGTGTCAACAAGCAAAGCGATAATGAGCATCAAAGGTAACCATCTTTGTCGAGGAATCACCGACAGATAATTCGAGGACAAGCAAGTAAAAAGGAAGAACAAGGTAGTCTTCCACTTCATGAGCTATAGTATTGGAATAATTCAAAAATTTCATGAAAGAAACTTTCAAAAAATGATCTTGTAAATAAACTTTCATGATATACATCAATCTATATATGTATATAAATGGTTTTGTTGAAGATCGGATTGAAGAAGTAATTAATATCGGTATATGAGAACTATAAGTATCGGAATAATTTTATCATTAAAACTATAACTTTACCTCATATTCACGCTATGATTTTTTTCTTAATTTCTTAAAATTGATGCAAATAGTCTAAATGAACTTAATTTCATCTTATGAAAAGAAAAGTTATTAAATTCGTTTTATCCATGATCCAAACTAAGACACGAGTCATGGGTTGGGGCGGTTAAAACAATCAATCTAAAATAATATCATTTGAAAATATATATATATATATATATATATATATTATTTTTGATTTAAAAAAAAAAAAAGTTAGAGTTTGACCATGTTAATTGTGACATACTTAAAAAATATATGTCATACTTAAAAATATATGTCATACAAAGAAGCAACACCAACTTGTTACGAGCTGAAGCAATCCCGGAAAAAAAAATAAAATTCAATCTAAACAAATATCTAGTTAAACTTATGTCTAGAAATCAAAACATAAAAAAAAATACTATAAACAATTATTGCTATCCAATTTTTTGACCTATATTTTGATAAATTTTCAAAAATAAAAACCAAAAAATAAAAAATAAAGGCGATAACATAGAGCATGAGGGCTAATATTAAGGAAGCAACATGTCAAGGAGATAATTACTGAATCATATATAATTGCTGCAATATAAAATAACATAGATATATGATTTGATTCGTGCTGGTTATGAAATACAATCACTACAATATAAAATACCATATATATAGGATCTGTTGGTGCTGGTTATGAAATACAATCTCTGCAATATGAAATACTATATATATAGGATTTGTTGGTGCTGGTTATAAAAGACAATATCTGCAATAATTATTGCAATATTTCCTTAAATAGCACACATAAAGATTTTCTATATAAGTGAATCTCTAGTCATAATAAAGGAGGGATAAAATTTACAAGGAGATTTTTTTTTTTTTTTTTAAAAAAGAAGGAAACCCAAGAAAACCTAAATCATCTTGGAGAGGCTGCGGCACACGCCCCCTCTCTACCAAAAAGAAAAAAACCTAAGCAGCCATTCCCTAGGGTCATCTCACCATCTCTTTTGTCCGATCAACCCACCTTCTAGATCCCCACACACTGCCTCCTCTCCTCTTCTCAGCACCAAACTCTCTCCTTTCATTTCCCTTTGCCAACCGGCCATTTCAGCTCCTTTCTTCTCCCTTTCCTTGTTGGTCCCCATTCCATCTCTCACTTCGCCTCCCTTTCATTGCCAAGGACAAACCAGACTTACCCTTTTCCTTGGCAAAACCTGGACTAGCAGCCATTGCTCCCTGCCCATGTTGATTTTCCTCTCTAGGAACTAACCGCCTAAACAAGCCACACCGCCATCTTCCATTTGTTCTCTATTTTAGAAACAGAGAAGGTGCACCCCCTGGGCTGTTGAATCTCTCTCTGAGAGTCGCCGCCCAACCACACACTGCTGCTCTTCATTTCTCAACAGGAAATCCATTCCTTGGCTGAAGTTTCTCTTCGCCAAGCCTCTACTCAACCAGGTTTTGGAGCGGCATTATCAAAAGTTGCAGCGAACAAGGAACTTCCTTTTGGATTGCGTCAGCTAGCTGCCTTACTATTGAAGCAATTTATCAAGAAACATTGGCACGAAAGCGAGGAGTCCTTCGAGCCGCCTGCTGTTGTAACTGAAGAGAAGGGAGTTATACGGAGACTACTTTTACCGTCGTTGGATGATTCTCATCGAAAATTTATACTACAATTAGCATGGCCATTGCTTTGATTGCTGTTTATGACTGGCCTGAGAATTGGCCTGATTTATTGCCATTTCTTTTGAAGTTGATTAACGATCGAACTAATGTGAGCGGAGTGCATGGAGCTCTAAGGTGTCTGGCTCTTCTCTCTAGGGATTTGGATGATACAGTTGTGCCAACGCTAGTACTAGTTTTGTTCCCATGCTTGCTTACAATTGTATCGTCACCTCAGAATTATGACAACTACTTGCGTCCGAAAGCCCTTACAATAGTTTATTCTTGCGTGTCTGTGCTCGGGATCATGAGTGGTGTATATAAGACAGAAATCATTGCCTTGATAACAGTACCAATGCTTAAACCATGGATGGATCAGTTCTCTGTTATCTTAGAACTGCCTGTGCAACCTGAAGATCCTCATAATTGGAGCTTGAGAATTTGTTTTGCTTCCACATTTATAAAATATAAATTACAAAAAACTCTAAACTAAACAAATATTACATTAAACACATTAAAATTCCAAGATAACCCTTCAAAAATCCATAACAGTGCTGGGAAGCCCTCCTGGAACAGCATGAACAGTGGCGGCACGTCTTCTCACTCGCCACCGTCACTGGTGGCGCGTGGGCTCACGCGCCGCCACTGGAAACTCTGTCTTCTTCCCCTCTGTCTTCCCATGCCGGCGGTGGGAGTCACCGTCACCTGCAAAAACCCAAAGACACAAAAGGCAGTTGGTTTTAGTTTTTTTCTTTCTGGTTCACGGATCTGTTTATCTCCGTTTTGGATCTGCTTTGTTCTTGGTTTCGCCTTCTTCTCTGCTTCGTTGTTCTCTGCTGGTTGCAGGTCCGGCCGTCGATTCTTGGTTGGACAAGGGGTCGCTTCTGTGGGCGCCGCTGGAGGAAGAAGGGCTGCTGTTGGTCGATGAAGAAGCTAGGAGGCGAAGGTTTCTTCTGTGGAGGTCATCGCTGCTGAGGAGATGATGGGGACGGCTCTGTGGTGGAGGAGCTCGGCTGCTGTTGTGGGGTTCTCCAGGTGTGGCTGGCGGTTGGAGACCGAAGGGGGAAGAGGCTGCTGGAAAGGGGATGCCTTCGGTGCTGATAGGGGGGTTTCTTTCGGTTTGTGAAGTGAGGAGATCGAGGAAGAGAGGGAGTTGTGGTTGGGTTTGTGTGGGTCTGGGAGAGAGGGAAGGACCAATCAGGAAGCGGCTGTTTTAAAGGAGAACCGATTTTGGTTTTGGGTAAACGGCTGGAGAGGAAAAACGAAATGGCCAAGGGGAGGAGGCGGTCGAGAGTGGCAGAGGACCGCCGGCTGGCTTTTTGATGGCTGGGAGTTGGGTTTTTCTCTTTTTGATCAGGGGGGCGCGGCGACTGTGTTTCCCAAAATCCAAACCGAGGAGGGTGGCTATTTGGTTAGCTTGGTTTAGGTTTAGGTTTAGGTTTTTCTTTATGTTTTTTTTTTTTTTAAATTGCCCCCCTTTTATGCAAGCGTTAGAAACTACTATTTATAGGCAAATATGTTGCTAGGTCTCCCAACTTGGTCCCTCAACTTTTTTTTTTTTTTGTAAATTTGATTTTTCTTACTTTTTTTTTTTTGTATTTCTTGAAAACGAGCAATATCAACGTTGACTCGATGAGGAAAATCAATGATTTTAAAAATGACGCGTGAAAAGTCGAACCCGTTCGAAAGACCCTTAAAAAATTTTAATTTTTTTTTAGACGATGTTGAAAATGCTAAAATGATGAAAATATATTAAAAAAACATATTTTTTGGATTTTCATTGATTTTCTCTATTTTTGGATTTTTCTGAAAATTTATCAAAACATGGGTCAAAAATTGGGTAGCAACAGATGCCCCCTCTTTACAATGCTTACGAAGCAAAACTCCTCAATGTTTTGCATAATAAGCTTTGTAAAGAAAACTTGTCTTTCTCTCTGCTTAACTTACTCAATATCCACTCATCTAAAGACCTTACTCCCTTTTTTTTTCCCGTTAATCTGAGACCCTATATGGCGACCTTCTTTACCAAAACCAAAGAATGTGTGTAGTTCGGTCAACCTGAAATCCCATATGAAGATTCTCTTTAACCAAAGCTACATGAGATCCCATCTGGCGACCTCATTCAACTAGAACAAAAAATGTGTGTAGCTCGATCAACCTGAAATCCCATCTGGCGATTCCCTTTAACCAAAGCTACACGAGATCCCATCTAGCGACCTCATTAAACCAAAAAAAAAAAAATATATGCAGGCAACCTCATCAACTGGAACTAAAAACTACGTGTAGCTCGGTCAACCTGAAATCCCATCTAGCGATTCCCTTTAACCAAAGCTACATGAGATTTCATCTGGCGACCTCTTTAAACCAAAATCAAAAAATATGTGCAACTCGGTCAACCTGAAATCTCATTTAGCGATTCCCTTTAACCAAAGTCACCTGAGATCTCATCTGGCGACCTCATTCAACTGGAACTAAAAAATGTGTGTAGCTCGGTCAACCTGAAATCTCATCTGGCGATTCCCTTTAACCAAAGCCACTCGAGATCCCATCTGGTGACCTCATTCAACTGGAACTAAAAAATACGTGTAGCTCGATCAACCTGAAATCCCATCTGGTGATTCCCTTTAACCAAAGCTACTTGAGATCCTATCTGGCGACCTCATTTAACCAAAACAAAAGAATGTGTAAAAAGTGGTCTCATTGTAATGGGTGGTGACCTACCCAAGTGGAAAGAATGTGAAAAACGGTCTCATTATGATGAGTGACCTACCTAGATGGAAAGAATGTGAAGTGCGGCCTCATTGTAATGGGTGACCTACCCAGAGAAAAAGGAAAGAGTGGTCTCATTGTAATGGGTGACATATCTAAGTGGAAGAATGACCTCATTGTAATGGGTGACCTATCTAAATAAAAAAAAAAACATGGAGAATTGGTCGCATTGTAATGGGTGACCTACCCAGAAAAATGTTAGCGAGGGCTCAAAGGCGCACTTGAATTGAGGTAGGGTTAGAAAACGCACTACCCGAGATGTAAGGGCTTAAAGGCGCACTCAAAATGAAGTAGGGTTAGAAAATACATTACCCGAATGGTGAGGGCTCAAAGGCCAAAAACCGAATACTCTCAACGATATTCTCTCATAGGTAGGGTTTTTTTAAAAAAATAATTCAGTTTGGTTATTTTTTTATAAAAACCGAACTGAATAAAAAATAATCACCCCTATTCTATCATTTCTTTCCCTCAATGATTGTTGCTTTGTTGCTAGTTATTTGATTGCCAACCTCTCTCTTTTTCTTTTTTCCTTCTTGATTTCTCTGGTAAGAGTTTGTAGCCAAAAGCCTCACTTGAAGATGAATTTACTAACTTGCATTTGCTCTTCAAAGATCTCTTGTGTTTCAATCATAACTCTTCAAAGATCAAGGTTAGCTCTTCAAATGGTATTTAGAGAAATTAGCTTAATCAAAGAACAAAGGGCATAACAAGAACTTCTAGGTTACTGTCATCCTTTAAATTTATTTACAGACAAAATCAAAGATTACAAGATCTTTATCATAAAGGAAAGAAATCATAACAGCCATAATTCCCTTCGTCTAAGGGATTACATAACTACATAGGCTTATTCTAAGTTAAACAAATATCTAGCTAAACTCAAGTCTAAAAATCAGAACATAAAGAAAATACCATAACATGTAGATAAATATAGCTAAAAACTAGCTAGCTGATAGCAACCTTTGCCTTAATTTCAACAATTTTCTCCCTTTTTGTTGGCTCCGATCCTAACCCTATGTATATGAATAATAATCATTTCCATTTAAACTCTGATTCAAATGAAGCTTCACCACATTCTGATTCAGACATCTATTGGTGGATTGTCACAGACACATCAAGTTGCTGAAGAGCAATGTTCCCATTCGATTAATTTGGAATTGAAAGTGCATGAAGAAGACATCGGGAAAGATATGTTGAACAGAGAATCTGATGATGGCCTTCTTAACTACATGGACGAGGAAAAATATGATTTGGTTTGTGAGGGTGGTGTTATTTTTACACTTGCCTAAGGATGATCCCAAAGTCTTTGATGTGGTTTAGACTGATGAAGATGGTAGCTGGACACCGAGACACGAATAAAATTAGCCCGCTTCATACAAAAACACGATGCAAATTCATAGCTGTACACTGAGTGCCAAATTATTTTAGGTTTTATAAAGCTTTCAATATTACACCAAATCTAAGAAAAAATCAACTCAGCTCATCATTATTTTCACATTTAATTTCTTTTCAAAAAAACACATAATAATTTCGTTATCAAAATCATAACGGTCACTGCAATAGTAATTTCTAAAAATATGAGAAGCTATTTCTGCTTTCGTTACATGTACATCATCACTAGTGTTTGATGAGTTGCTATCATCATTAAGAGAAAACATAAAATGGGTTTGTAGAGTTCACAGCCTTGGAAAATGGTGAGCAGCAACAAGGGGATTATGATCAGCTGGAGAGAACATCAAATGGGGATGGTAATGTCCTCATTGATAATTTTCATTAATCTGCAGAGCTCTGAGGTAGTTTCATCTTGCAGAACATCTGTTGACTTTGTACTTTTTGTAGGGAATTCCGACTGGTGATGTACTGATCTTTGCTCTCGGGAGGGCAAGCATACTGACACAATATTTAACGTGGTTCGGCAAACTGCCTACATCCACGGGAGAAGCCATTTGATTATATAGGGAGAGAACAAGATTTACAACAATAGAGAAGAAGGAATTATTCCCTCTTTAGCAACTCTCAACCTCACTCTATTTCTCTCTTCTTAGTGCTGCAATGGCAGCTACTGCTGGCTGCATTGGCAGCCCACTCTCTCCTACATTTCTCTCATATGTGGCTCTACTTTCACTCTCATTTTGCTCTCTAATGTATGCCTCTATTTATAGGCATCAATGGCAGCTCCTCTTGCTCCTTTGTCATAAATGGTGGCTGCCAAACTCATCTCTTCTTCAACAAAGGCTGCTGCCAACTTCTTCTCTTCTTTAATAATGGTGGCTACCAAAGTCAATGGTTGTAGCCACCATTTATTGCACATGTAATGGCAACATACCTAACAATCACCCCATTTGCCATTCATGTGGGGCAATTGTCCTCTTGCTTCTTCAGCACATGCTTGCATCTTGCAGCTCTTCCAAGCTTACCATTCTGAGAGCGTCTGTGGCCAAGTTTACAGGTACTTGCCAAACCTTTCAATCAACAGAGTCAACCAAGCACCCCTTTGCTCACTTCAAAGGATCACTTCAACTAGATGGTTTGTCACATCTCATCTGAAGAGTGTTTAACGCTTGTCTCTGGAACAACATTCCCCTTCAAGCATATCAACCATGCTTGGCTCGGAATGATTTATCAAGCCTTACATCAAGGCTTACAACACCCCCTCAAACTGATATTCCCAAGTGCGACAGTCATTGAGTATTTTAATGTGATCACGAGCTCACCACTCTTCCAAGAGTCTACTCATCCAGGAGTTGCGTTTGCCCTCTGTTCCACCTTAGGAACCACGCCTTACTTCTTCATGAGTCTCTCACTCTTAGTCTCAAGAGTCCAGGTAGCTATCCACCTTTACTTATAGGGGCAGCCCATTAAAGGTTAATCCATATCTATCTTCATACTCTGAGTATTACAATGCTTTCACCGAGCTCACCACCTTGACAAGAGTCAACTTGTTCCCGGAACCTGCGCATGCCCTCTGCTCCTTCATAGCAGTCGCATCTTAATGCTCCACAAGTCACCCACTTATTGTCCAAGGTAAATGTCTTCTAGCTCATTGATCTTTAGCATGGGGGCAATATCCATAAAAGTCAATCCTGCATTTGTCTTCATACTCATCATAGCCTCTTCATTGGCTATACACTTGTCCACTTATATCCAGCCATCACATCGGCTCTGGGGCGTTCTGAATTGGGGCTTCTATCCTGGCCCTCACACCTTCTCCTCAGGTGTCTCCGCTCGTCGTCATGCGGCGAGCTAAATCTGGTGCTCCTATCATGGCCCACACACCTTCTTCTGAGGTGTCTTTGCTCGTCGTCATGCGGCGGTTTGAATCTGGGCTCACATCGTGGCCCACACCTTCCTCTGAGGTGTCTCCGCCCGTTGTCATGCGGCGGTCTGAAATGGGCTCACATTATGGCCCTCATACCATCCATCCGAGGTGTTTCTGCTCGTCATCATGCGGCGGTTTGAAATGGACACATATCATGGTCCTCACACCTTCTGTCTGAGGTGTCTCCGTCTGTCGTCATGAGACGGTCTGAATATGGACTCATATCATGGTCCTCACACCTTTTATCTAAGGTGTCTCCACCTGTCGTCATGAGACGGCCTGAACATGGACTCATATCATGGTCCTCACACCATCCGTCTGAGGTGTCTCCGCCTGTCGTCATGAGACGACCTGAACATGGACTCATATCAAGGTCCTCACACCTTTCGTCTGAGGTGTCTCCGCCTGTCGTTATGAGACGGCCTGAATATGGACTCATATCAAGGTCCTCACACCTTTCATCTGAGGTGTCTCCGCCTGTCGTCATGAGGTGTCTTCGCCTGTCGTCATGAGACGGTCTGAACATGGACCCATATCATGGTCCTCACACCTTTCATCTGAGGTGTCTTCGCCTGTCGTCATGAGACGGTCTGAACATGGACCCATATCATGGTCCTCACACCTTTCATCTGAGGTGTCTTCGCATGTCGTCATGAGACGGTCTAAACATGGACCCATATCATGGTCCTCACACCTTTCATATGAGGTGTCTCCGCCTGTCATCATGAGACGACCTGATCTTGGACTCATATCATGGTCCTCACACCTTCTGTCTGAGGTGTCTCCGCTTGTCGTTATGAGACGGCCTGAACATGGACTCATACCATGGTCCTCACACCTTCTATCTGAGGTGTCTCTGCCTGTCGTCATGGGGCGGTCTGAACCAAGTCTCTAATCTTAGCCCACACACCTTCCATCTGAGGTGTCTATACTCGTCATCATAAGACGGCCACATCCTCCTTCATAGGGGATGTCTCTAGTGGCTCCAAGATTCTCTACCACCATGTGGACTTGGGAGAGATCACTACCACTGATCACATAAAAAGAGAAAGTTGCGGTGCACTCTTCACAGTTTTCCATCTCATTTTCTATGTTTGGAGCTTCTATCCCTTTCTGCTTGATAGCTCCACCCACACCAACTCTCTTTGGTGTCTTCGCCTTTCATCATAGGCGTTCGCACTCCCTTAATTCGGTGCTTCTGCAACAGCTTATCTTTCCATCCTTGCATGCATTGGAAAGGTCCTCACTTGTTGCCTTTATCAAGAGCACAAGAGACTTCTTATTGTACAACTTTTTCACACAGTCTCTACTCTGAGCTTCATTTGGGAACTCTTCTTCTCCTTGCACCTATTGTCTCATTACAATACCTCGTTGGATCCTACGGGTACTCCTGCACAATCTCCGTGTGCTCTCGTGCAATTCCGGTTCTCCAGATTTCTCCCTATTCTTTGCTTTTATGTTTGACAGCAGCTCATCCTGTCACAACATTTATCCAAGTCAAAATAGGGTGCCAATCTTTATCCCCTTGCTGTATTTCTCTTCCATTATCAGGGTCTTCATCAATTCTCCCTTCGAGAAATCACAGTCACCGAATCTAACTTCTTTGGAGAAATCACCACTCTATCAGATCCTTGAACATACGGAACCCAACTGTTCCTTTGTGCCGTCATCCTGCTAGTCTTCAACAGTTTCATAACAAACTGTCACATATACGAAAATAGTACTGTGTGGATGATCCTTCAACTAAGCAAGTTCCAAGGAAAGATTTGGAGGGGTCACAACGGTCCCGCTTAAAACCTAATCTCCTAGACGGGTAATTTTGCTCATGCTTCTTCAACTTTCTCGAGGCATAAGCAATCACATTACCATTCTGCATCAAAACACAACCCAAACCAATCCTGGATGCATCACAATACACGGTAAAACCACCAGACCCTGAAGGTACTGTCAAAATTGGAGCCGTAATTAACCTTTCCTTCAACTCTAGGAAGCTCTTCTCACATTCTTCTGACCATTGAAACTTGACACTTTTCTGTGTCAACTTAGTCAACGGAGCAGCAATTCGGGAAAAATTCTCCACAAATCTCTTGTAGTATCCTGCTAAACCCAGGAAACTTCTAATCTCAGATACCGTAACTGGTCTAGGCCACTGCTTAACTGCCACCACTTTCTGTGGATCAACCTCTATTCCATTCTTGGACACCACATGTCCCAAAAACCCAACACTCTCTAGCCAAAACTCGCTCTTCGAGAACTTTCCATACAACTGATGATCTCTTAGAGTTTGAAGCACCAATCTCAAATGCTCTTCATGTTCCTCTTCACTTCTTGAATACACCAAGATGTCATCAATGAACACAATAACAAACTTATCAATAAATGGCCTAAAAACCCTGTTCATCATGTCCATAAAAGCCGCAGGTGCATTTGTTAACCCAAAAGACAACACCAAGAACTCGTAATGCCCATAACGAGTCCTAAAGGCAGTTTTATAAATATCCTCATTTCTAATCCTCAATTGGTGATACCCCGATCGTAAATCAATCTTTGAGAAACATTGAGCTCCTTGTAATTGATCAAAAAGGTCATCAATGCGAGGGAGTGGGTATCTATTCTTAACAGTGACCCTGTTCAACTGCCTGTAGTCTATACACATCCTCATTGATCCATCCTTCTTCTTTACAAATAAAACAGGTGCCCCCCATGGAGACACACTCGGACGAATAAATCCCTTATCTAACAAATCTTGAATCTGCTTTTTCAACTCTTTTAATTCTGCTGGCGCCATCCTGTAAAGTGCCATAGAGATTGGTTTTGTTCCTGGATCTAGATCAATACAGAATTCGATTTCCCTATTGGGAGGTAGTCCAGGTAAGTCATCGGGAAAAACATCGATGAATTCCTTAACTATCAAAACTTGTTCTATCCCCGAGACCTCCATATTCACATCATGCAAATAAGCCAAAAACCCTTGCATACCCTTTCGTATCATCTTTCTCGTGATGGCCGAGAGAATATTAGATGGAGATGATAACCCATCTCCATGAAAAGCAAACTCTGTCTCTTCATCAGGCTTGAAAACCACTGTCTTATTCCAACAGTCAACTGAGGCATGATGCCTTGACAACCAGTCCATACCTAGTATCACATCAAAACCTACTATTTCTAAAATTACCAAATCACCTAATAGGTTTCTACCTTGCACTTCAACTTCACAATCAACATAAACATATTCCCCAAACATAACCTCATCCGAAGGGGTAGCCACACATAAAGGACTCTAACAAAATGGGTTGTTTAGTAAACCTTAAAGCAAAATATGAAGACACGAAAGAGTGAGTTGCCCCAGTGTCAAATAAAACTCTAGCCTCGAAGGAACATATCAAAAGTGTACCTGAGACAACAGTATTGGATGCTTGGGCATCCTGCTGAGTAATGGCAAAAACTCGTGCCTGTCTCTGACTTGTTGGCGTAAAACCTCTACCACCTACTCCACGACCCCGCTGGCCATGCTCACCAGCTCCACGACCACCCCGAAGTACAGAATGACTAGCTGACTAAGTCTGAGTAGGAGATGTAATCGATACAGAAGCACCAGGCTTGGACCACCGCTTGTTCGGACAATCCCTCAATAAGTGATCAGTCTGCCCACAACTGAAACAAGCTCCTGTCTGCCTATAACAGACTGTGCCGTAATGCCTAGACCCACAAGACTGACATTGAGGCCTCCCATATGAACCTTGTGGTGTTAACTGAACCATACTTCGACTCTGAGTCGGACCAGCTCCACTCATGTTATGTCTATTGTTTCCCCCAACAGTAGACCTCGACAATAAATTCCTTGATTGACTTAATTGGCCCTGCCGGCCTCCCTGTCCCCTGTTAGGACCTGTATCAGACCGCTGATGAAAAGAGAACTGATTTGCCACCTTGGGCCTCTTGATTGAACCCACTGATAAATCATCCTCTAACTCTCGTGCCTCAATAGCTCGGGCACGATCCACTACGGCCGAGTACGTCTTAAACTCATGAGCCCCAATAGCTTTGAATAGGTAGCTATTAAGACCCCGAATAAACCTCTTGATCTTCCTCTCCTCAGTTGGTACCAAATACCCAACAAATCTGGACAACCATGTGAATTCCACTTCATACTCTGTCACAGTCAAGTCACCCTGAACCAACTTCTCAAACTCGTATGATCTAGCTTCCCTCACACTTTCAGGTAGAAAACGCTCCAAAAATATCTCAGAAAATTCCTTCCACTCCATTGGTGGAGAACTATATGCCCTTTCACCTTTTTTGGACTCATACCAGTTCACAGCCACCTCGCCTTCTAACCTAAAAGATGCTAAAGTCACTGCACGATGATCCGTGCACCCCATGGCCTCACACCTACGCCACACTGCATCTAAAAACTGTTGTGGATCCTCAGAGTTATCTACACCCTTAAAGGTAGGAGGTGCCAACTTAAGGAACTCTGACAATGGCACTTTCACCCCATGCACAGTATGGGAAGTCGAAGATGCACTCTTATCCTTCTCCTTTTCTTTCTCAGTTAAAAGGTTAGCCAGGGTCTGCATGGCCTGCCCAATTTTATCCAAAGCACTATCAGTATAAGATACCCTATCATGGGATTCTTGCTCCTGGTTCTTACCAACATCCAGACCATAATCTCCCTCAAATTCAACCTCATCCTGAACTTCTGCTTCAATTGGTTGCGGCGAAGGGTTTCTAACTCTCTTTTTACGCCTCTCCTTCCTAAGTTGAGCGATAGGAATGTCCTCTTGATCATCGGTATTAATTACATGTTTAGCCCTCGACATTTTTCCTAAAACAATGCATATGTATATGTATCAACATAACTATAAGGAGTTTTAAGAACGACACACCAAACACGAGATTGGAGAATTATAAGGGGAATGACATCCAGACAAGATAGATCCTAAGCTCCACATATTACGAGGGTTTTAACAAAAACAAATATATTACGAGTTTTTTTTTGAATAATAATAAATAAATAAAATAGATTATAAGGTTTTAATAAAACCATGCTCTGATACCACCTTTGTCACGACCCGAATCCTGGGTCCATGACCGGCAACGCAGGAGCGGTGTCGAAAGGACACCTCACATGCGCTAAGCCTCAAAACGGACATATCAAAAGAACAATTTATTCAAAAATACACAGCGGCTCATAATATTCAGAAATATCGTATGATTCAAAACTGATAAAACCGAAAGATAGTTATTAAAACAAAAATAATAATTCATAATACATTTACATTGTCAAAATTCCAAACGTACTTAAAACAAGGTAACAGTGGAGCGTCTAAGACATCAAATCAAAACTGAAAGGAAAGCCTCGCAAACAAGCAAGGCATACCGACCAGAACTGAAGAAGCGGAAACACTCAACAAAGTCCCAGAAACTAAGAACCTGAAATAATATTAAAAATAAGAGGTGAGTTCAACCAACTTAGTGAGGGAATAACATTTAATATACATTTCAGATATTTCAGATATTATTTGCAAGATGATTTATCTTGATATACATATACATATACATATACATATACATATACATATACATATACATATACATATACATATACTTACTAAACATAATATCATAACGTAACATATTAAACATAATATCATAACGTAACATATTATCATAACGTAGTGGATTACATGTCAGAGATCAGATGACATCCGAAGGTGACCAGATGACACCCGTAGGTGACTAGATGACACCCGTCGGTGACCACTGTGGGATGATCAATCACCACAGGCTGATGCCTCTCTCACCAGCTAGGTATACAAAATACTATGTGCACACAGGCTAACTATTCTCCGTTAGCATGGAGTTACTGACAAGTCCTATATCAAGGCATAATAGATATTCACAGAATCATCAAAGAAACGTATATCATATCAAATAGAATTTACTTTATCAGATTGCGAATGCAAATTCAAGAATAAATGAGTACTCGGAAAATAAATAAAGCAACATATATAAATATTCAAGAAATTTACTAGTTGTACTCATTTTATAATCAACATATATATTTATTTATATTATATTCATATTAAAGATTATTCCACTCACCCGGAAAATATAGAACTAAAGGAATGTCGGACGAAAGACCCGAAAAAATCCTATTAAGGATCGTTAGGAGAACCTACAATAAATATATGAAATATACTAAAAAAAAAATCAAACAAAAGATACCAATGCATAAAATAAAATGGGTTAATCTCCCGAGTTTAGGGACTAAAACGACAATTTTCCAAAACAGGGACCAAAACGTAATTTTACCAAAATTTGAGGACTGAATTGTAAATACATGACCATACTGAAATTTATCCATAATTCGTCCTTATCTTTGTCCAGAATCTTGAATTATGCCCCAAGGTCCAAAATGTGATTTTATCAAAATATTAGGGGTCAAATCGTAATTTGTCCAATTGGAGGACCAAACTGAAAATAACATATATTTCTAATTATACTGGAATTTTGCCTTTAAATCATCCTCAGTTCTGTTCAGAACCTCAATTTATGCCCCAGGGACCAATCTGTAAAATTTCCAAAGTTCGGGGACTAAACTGCAATTTTTGTAAATTGAGGGATCAAACTGAATTTTCATCATCTTCAACCTCAAACCCAGAATTTCAACAGATCACCTACTGTTATCCCCTGATTTCTAACACAATTTCACCATTTAAACAAAATCATAACTCAAAATCATTATCCTTCCATTCAATCTCTCAAAATCAACTAATTAATCAAATACCCACAATAATCAACTTCTAACCTTCAAATTAATTCATCAATTAACTCAAAATACAAACTTCAAAACCCTAACATTTATCAAAACCAAAATTAAACATATTATACACTTCAAACCATAAATCTTACCTTTTAAACTTATTTCCTCTACTTCTCTTCCTTTTCCCCTTATTTTCCCTTATTTTCTCTTCTTCTTCTTCTTCTTCCCTTCTCTCTTACGGTTTGTTCTTCAAATTTTCAGATCCCTCTTTCTTTTTCTATTTATATTTATCAACTATTTATCCAATTACCATAATACCCCTTATTCAAATTTACTCACTCTTTAAGCCTCCAAGGGCTTTATTGTATTTTCCAATCTTAAACTCAAAATATTACAAATTCACTCGTGATTTGTCTCTCTGCTCTTGTCGTTTTGGCTTTTTAATTGTAAAGGCCAAAACGACGTCATTTCAGGCAGGAGAATATAAAAAAAAAATAAACCCGGGTCTCCGCCGGGTGTGGCCGGGCCGGCCGGGTCCCGGGTCGACCTTCCGGGTTGACCGGGTTGGGCCGGGCCAATTCCCAGCCTGTTTTTTCCTTAGACCCGGCCCGGCCACAGGCCCAGGTCGGCCGAGTCCCGGGTCGACCCGCCGGGCCGGATTTTAAAACACTGATGGAACGTTTCCGCGTGAGGACTTTTTTGGTTTTATTTTGATCAAGACTTGGATGCACACTGAATTTTCCGAACTAGAAAGTCGGAATGTCTAGGCATGACCAGTTATGCATGGAAAATTGTTTTCTATGAATACCTATATTTAATGGGCAGCCTTTATTATGTTTCAAATTGTATGTTAATTAGCCAATTACATGTAAATGAGTTTAGGCATGGTATGTTTGATGAAAAATGGTTTTCTGAAAATTACTTTTCATACTTTTCATATATTATTTTGAATATTTTTTTTTAATTTCATCGCTTAAAATTTGATTTTTATATTAATCTTGATCCTCATTTTTATAATTGTTATTTGCTTTTCTCTTATCATTTTTTAATTGAATTTTTTTTATCTATTAAATTTGGTCCTCATTCTTTTGATTATTACTTATTTTATTTGAAATAATTTATGAAATGGTAATTATTATTATTTTAATTTCTACATCTTTGAATTTTTTTATTTGTTATATTTGATCTCTATTATTTTGATTATTATTTATTTTATTTTAGATAATTTATGAAATTATATTTTTAACAATTTCATTCTCATTCAACTTCTTAATTTGTAAGATTTGTTCCTCATTATTTTAATAAACTTGAAAAAAATAAAAAATTAATAATTATTTTCCAGCTCATTTTCCATAACATAGCAAAACACTAGAAAGTGTTTTCCAACTTATTTTCTATTACACTATCAAACATCGAAAAATAATTTACATTCCCAGAATTCACTTTTCAAAAGAAAATTACTTTCCAGCAAACAAACGGGGTCTGACCTAATTACCTAAAAACAATTTTAATAAATGAAAGTCAATTTTGGTCCTTATTTTCTTGTTATTTCACAAACAAACCCTCAATTGGTCACAATCTTTAATAATCTTTTCAATTATGCCACTTGATTTCTTTGATTGAGCACTTAGTGTCTTTTTACAGTATGGTCCTTAGTCTTGATATTCTTTAATTTCATCCTCAATTGCCCTTTTATACTTTTAATTTTTTTTTATTTCACCCTTGATAAAATTAATTTGCCTCTCAAAACTTCAACACCCATTCATTCTAGTCTATGAGCCTTTAATTATTGCAATCTTGACACAAAATTGATTCTCAAACTTTTTTTTTCTTTTAATTAAGTCCCTAGTTGCATTAATTAACATAAACTAAATTTCAATTAAGTCCCTAGACTTATTGATTCTTCTAATTTCTAACAAATTGAATTCTAAACTTTATTTTTCTTTCATTTTAGCTCCTGATTAGGCCACTTGAACCTTTTTAAAGTTCAATTAGTTTTTTTTTTTTATTTTTTAGTTTAATTGAAAAAAAAACTAAAATTTAACAAAATTTTCTCATATGAAAAAAATTCAAACAATTAAGAACATAAAGAAATTTAAAAATAAACACACACAAAACTTAGAGAAGAAGTAGGAGAATTCTCACCTTATATTAGTTGTGGGTTAATCTGAGAATAAAAAAAATGACATGTTATGAGTTAAGTAACAAATAAAAAATTAAACAAACCGAGGAGAAAAGAGAAGGAGAAGCCATACCTGTTAGAGAAAAGAGGGTCGTTGCTTGAGAAGAGAATGAATGAGAGAGAGAAGAGAATGAGAGAGAGAGAGAGAGGTTTGGTTGACGAGATAAATAGCAGAAGAGGAAGAGGGAAAAAGAAAAAAGAGAGAAGTTGTAACATCCCTATTTTTATTCCGGGACAAATGCTCAATTTAACATGAAAATCCAGGATATTATTTTTTTGCTTAACATATTAATAGGATGCTCTAATGAAAATTAATTAGCAGCAAACATTATCTAACGCAGGCACATGATTTTCATATTATACAATAAAACATCCAACACATAAACAACTTAATAAGTTAAGGATTGCTTATTCGATTTCCTATCACTGAAAAGTTCTCTGCGATGTTTCTGATAAAGCAGGGTCACGATGGGGATGCGTTTGAAGTGGGATGATAATAAGAAATACACCTGTTGAAATTATTCAACCTGACTAACTTTTTTCTACATTTAGACCACCTGGGGGTTATGGTTATGTTTCCAGCAACATCCTTCAAGAATGCTCGATTGGGGAGGAGCTTAGGCCTATTGTAGGTAGATCACTTAATTGCTTGCCAAGTATACTATAATGTGTATCACATCTGACATCGCGGTAGCTTTAAAAAAAATTCAATGGAAAAAATAAATTTTGACATGTTTTTTTATGGGAAAATGTCTTATTTAAAGAGTCGCCACTTAATATTATGGTCACTAGAAACCCTAACTAATCAACAAAGATTCTATGGTACGGGACTAGTTACATAAAAAAAAAAAGATATTATCACTTCTTTAACGTTCTGCCTGAGGTAGGCTGCATTCCTGATTTTGTCTTAAATTACTAACAGTTTGTTGGTTTATGCTATGATGGTTTGTTTGTAATATTTATGATTCTGATATCAGTGAATATTCAACTACGGATACTTTCAACTCTACTTGTAATTTTGGTGCCAAAATTTTCTGGCTATTGACATGGTTAAGTAAGAAAAAAGTTAGAAAATAAAGTTGATGGCTATTGACATCCTGAAGTAAGAATCAAGTTAGAAAAATCTAATTAAGAGGAGAAGTTTATGGCTATTCACATCATTTCTGTTTCTCTCTCTTTCCTCAAATCTTTTGCTTCGTGGTTGGTATTACTGCATGTATTCCTTTAACAATCATTGAGTGAACAGTACACTCAACTTGTATTTGACCTAGTTTTTAAGATTATTGTTTTTTAAAAATTGTTTTCTATGAATACCTATATTTAATGGGCAGCCTTTATTATGTTTCAAATTGTATGTTAATTAGCCTTACATGTAAATGAGTTTAGGCCTGGTATGTTTGATGGAAAGTGGTTTCCTGAAAATCATTTTCCAAATTTTTTTTGTATTTGTTTGTTATTAGAAAAGTTGGTTAACGGAAAACACTTTTCAGTCAAAGAAAAAATTGGTTTTGTTTCTAGGAAAGTGTTTTTCTTTAATTTTTGGCGGAAAACACATTTCAGAACTTGTGAAAAATTTAAAAATATCATATTATTTGCTGATTATATCAAATTTGGTCCTCAAACTTTTAATTGCTTTATATATATATATATATATAGTTAATCAAGTCATGTAATATTAGAAAAATCTAATTAAAAGGAGAAGTTTATGGCTATTCACATCATTTCAGCCAAAAATTCTATCGAAAAATTAAGGGGTAAGAAACCCAGACTCTACCCTTTCATATTGTTTCTGATTTCAAGATAAACAAGACGATAAGGATTGCATACTGACATAGCAGAAAACCACGATAAGGAATGCGAGATATAGACACCCGCATAATCCAACTCATCCACTCTCGAGGTATTGAGTGGGGGTTCTATAAGAATGGAGGTTCCATGGTGTGATAGTAATAGGATTCTGTTGTCAAAAGAGTATGTGAGGTTTCCCGTTGAGTTGGCTCATCGGAAAATTGGAAGAGAACTCGAGCGTTTTGTAGTTGTTTAAGAGAAAACAGAAAATGGGTTTGTGGAGTTCACCGTCTTGGAAAATGGTGAGCAGCAACAAGGTGACAAGTAAGATAAGATATTTAATATATTTTATTATAAATACAAGATTTTATAAATAAAAATCAATTAATGAAATAATAATATATTACAACAGGGAAAAAAATGAAAGCCATTACAAATATTTATAAATAAAAGATCTCATGCTATACAAAAAAAGAAGGAAGATTACTAGAGATACAAAACTATTTTCCTGATAAGCTTTTCAAAAAAAAAGAAAAAACAATTTCAAAAGCTTTCCACTTTTGTTGTTGAATTTTAATTCAATTTTTTAATTTGATAATTTTCAATCAAAATTAATTTTTAAATTTTTAATTTTGATGATTATTATATTTTATTTTTATAAAAAAATATCTATATTAATTTATTGTAAAAATTTAATATAATCAAATTAATTTTTAATTAAAATAAAATATATTCAAATTATAGAATCCTCTTAATTATATTTTCAAGACATATCCACTTTTTTGTTATTACAAGTGAACTTGTCTGGAAAGGATATATGTAGAAGCAAAAAAAAATTACCAATTAAATTTTACCATGTATTATTTTTTATTTTATTTTTATATAAAAAGATGAAATAAAACAGATAAAATAACATAAAAAATGAATCATTACATATATTTTGGTATTGACATGTAAAATAATATATTTCATATATCTTATTATAAATCCAAGATTTTATAAATAAAAATCAATTAATAAAATAATATCATATTACAGGGAAAAAAGAAAGAAAGTGAAAGTCCTGACAAATATTTATAAATAAAAGATATCTAATGCTTTCCATTATAAAGAAAGGAGGAAGATACAAAACTATTTTCATGATAAGCTTTTCAAGAAAAAGAAAAAACCATTTCAAAAGCTTTCCAGCTTTTTTAATGTTACGGTTCAAATCTGAAAAAGCAAACCTCTACTTTGGGTATGCTGACGTCACACAAGTTCTAGACCTCTCTTTGCAAAAGACCAACAATCGGCATTGCCATCATTGCTTTTAGTATGGAAACAACAATAATAATTTATAAAAAAACGAGAAGCTATTTCTACTCTGGCTACGTGTGCTGCATCATCATCATCATCATCGCTACTGTTGTGGGCATTGATAACTTCATCCTTTGCTTGGATATCATCATCATCCTTTCCTTCCTCTTCATGCAACCATCGTGTACCAATCGTCCTTACTTGAATAATTGGACCATGTGGACGCACTGAAATACTCACGTCATCACCATTATCAAATGTAGGATCATTGCCCCCTAATTTCCTGGGGAATAGCAATTGGAGTTCATGAACACCACACACGTACACCAAAGGGAAGACAAAGGCTATACAAAGCATGGACCGATCACTGGTATTGTTTCTGATTTCAATATAAAAAGGATCATTGCGTCTGTACCCTGACGCCACACTAAACCTTGTGAACAGATTAAAGCCACATATCCGGTGCGCAGGAGGTGAGGATATTTTGAATGAAAAGTTATCTACAAGCTCATTCTGAATTAGCCATTTATCCTCTCCTTCCTCCTCATCAAACCACCTCGACTTCTCTTCTTCATCAAATACAGATACGACAACGTTGAATATGCCATCTGTAAATGTTATCTGTACCACCAAAACAATGTCTATAAAATGAGCAAAAGAAAAGTATTCAAAAGTAGATTTCCAAAACAATAAAATGGGAGAGGGAGGACCTGAAATCTCGATGGCTGTATTTGAGCACTAAACGTTTCCATTATTCTGAACATATGAGAATCAAACTTTTGGATTAATTCTTGCTTTATCCGATCTTGGAACTCGACTAAGTGATCACAACCATCTGCTAAAATCCAACGGTGTCGATTTGCAAGGCTTTGCAGTGAATAGCAAAAGGACACATTTAACGACTTCAAACAGGGAGTGCCTGAAGCATTTTGCAATTTCTTAAACATAGGCGATTGAGCATACCAAGATCCTTGATGCTTTCTGGAAGAAAACGAATTGGAGTTCCACTTAAATCTAGACTCTCCAAGAAGCGTGGCAGTGGAAACGAGGTAAATCTCAACATTTTCCTCGTTGAAAACCTAGAGGGAAAGAATAGCTTCAATGGAAGAGATGTAATGTACAATGCACTTGCAACAATTCCATCACTTTGAAGCAAGTTGCGCCCCTTATGATGCTCGAATTCCATATTCAAGATGCAAAGATTTGAGCAACCATCTAAAACCAGCTCTTGAAGTGAATTCAATCTACGCATTTCTTCTGGAAGCTCCATAAGACCTGAACAATTTCTTAGATTTAAGATCAACAGTCTTTGTAAATCACCAATAGAATTGTGAATTTGAACCAAACTGATGCAGCCTTCAAGTATTAGCTTTTCAAGGGCTGGGAGACCCGAGAAGTCAGGGGTTCTAATGAGATCACGAGAGTGACGGAGATCAAGAACTTTCAATTTTGGAAGAAACTGTGACAATACATGAATTTAGTTGTTATCAATTGAAAAAGAGAGAGATAGCTATAGAAACTGTGACAATACATGAATTTAGTTTATACATACCAGTTTGCCTTTCCAAGCATCAACTAGACAACTTCTGGATAGATCAAGAACCACAAGCTTCTCCAAGCATACGTGATTTGGTATGGATCTCAAAGACAATCCATGCCAACATAACCATATCAAATTCTTAGGAAAGTGCTCAAAACTTCCATGAAAATTAGTGTAGTTTAGTTGGAGAAATTTTACATCTGTCATCTTTCTAAAAGCATCCGTGCTAAGGATAGGAAACAAACTTGTTTGTAATTTTCCCCGATCGGAAAAATCGAAAAGCCATTGTTGAAAAAAGTTAAGCCTGCGGCGCTTGCGATAAACCATTAAATCAGTACAGACAACTTCTGCATAATGATCTTCCATTAATGCATGCATATCAATGGTAAGGCCACGCAATTTTTCAGCATCCTGCATAATAATATTAAAGTACATGAGAAAGGAAAGTAGATGAATGAATATGTCAAGGCACCACAAACCATTTAAGTAGACATATAAAAAAATTCAGCTACTTACAGTAGTTCCTTTCAAAACGGTAAAAGCATCCTCGTGACGCCATATTCTTTGACATTTGGGAGATTCTTGACGAGAAATTTCCCTTCCCATATCTCTTACTAGTTGATGCATCCACAACCTTCTATCATTGTTGATTTCAACAAGACATCTATCGATGAGATTGTCAATCCCTAATCTTGCACCTTTATCGAGCCCATCCAGTATCCTAACTGCATCATCCACATCCATTCCATTGAAGAAACATGCGATATCAAGGAATAAGTTCTTTGGATAATCACCATCAAGAAAGTCGTAACTTATTCGAAGAACCTTTTGAACTTCAAAATCAGGAATCACTTCCAATTGTTTTAATGCGCCTTCCCATATTTCTCTTCCTTTTCCGGACAATGAAGAGCCAAGAACTCGAAGAGCTAATGGAAGTCCATTACAATGACGTACTATTCTCCAAGAGTCTTCTACAAAACCATCAACAGGGTCAGCTTGTCCAAAGGCATTCCAACTGAAAAGCTCAAAAGATTTTTCAATATCTAGCGGTTGGACTTTGCACCGGACCCACTCAATATCATTAGCTGAAAACAGACCCTTATTTCTGGTTGTTATAATTATTTTACTTCCTTTACAAAGCCAATTTTGCATGCCAATGATTTTATTGAATTGGTCCCTTTTGTACACGTCATCTAGAACAATAAGAGTTCTTCTACAACATAAGACATCCTTAATCTTCAGAATTCCTTCATCTTCATCATTTATCTCATCAACAGTCTTTTTTAGGATGTCGGAAAGAAGTTGCCTCTGTAGGCAAACTATATGCTTTAATCTAAAATTTGATAGGAAGCTCTTTCCTTGAAATTTATAAAAGTTCTGGTTAAAAACACTCTTAGCTATGGTTGTCTTTCCAACTCCACCAATTCCATAGAGCAAAGCAATGGCAGCACCATGGGATCCATCTTGCAACCATGAGTTGATATCTTGTACCAGAGGATCTCTTCCAATGAAATGAAGGGGGACATGAAATATTTTTGGATCCAAATTCTTTGAGACATTCTCCACAATAGATTGGACAAACTGTGCCTCGTAACTACATCAAAACGTAAAGTACAATGTACGATAATTGCTAGTCTCTCTATAAAGGATAAAAATAGACAACATTTAGCTAAGAAATTAAAGCAGGTTGCATGTCAATGATTGATAGTTAAATTTGTAGGTGCGTTATCACCACCTGCTAAAACCAAATCATGTTTGGCAAAAAAAAAAAAAAAAAAAAAAAACAAATAAAAGAAGAAAGAAATTATAAGTATTTTTTTTTTTTTATGTTTTCTTATCGGTCTTCCTTTAAATACTTAACTGAAAAAAATTAAGAGTTCACGACCAGCACTCTACTCTTACGCTTTGTGTAGTTTCATCAAGAGATGCAACTTACCCATCTCTTAAATCCATTCCAGCTAAATCTGCAACTTCCTTCAAAGCAATCCTCCACCCCTTCACCCGCTCTATCTCCTCCTTGAAGCGCTTTTCTTGTTCCACAAATGCTGCCGCGAAGCTCCCTGTTTGATTTCTGACTTCAGATGGATTCACATGATAGAATACCGGCAAAACTATGGAGCCGGCAGTCCTCTTATGTTCCATGATCTTCACAAGTTCATCGAGGCACCATCTCGACCGAGCATAGTTTTTGGAGAACACGATTATCGATATTTTCGATTCTTGTATTGCCTTCTGGAGCTCCAACTCTATATTCTCTCCTCTCCGAATCTCATCATCATCTCTAAATGTGTGAAACCCTGCTTGAACCAGGGCCCAGTAGAGGTGATCGGTAAAGTTCTTGCGGGTGTCTTCACCTCTAAAACTCAAGAACACTTGATATTTACAATTAGAAAACCGAGAAGAGTAGGATTCTTGATATTTCCCAGCAGCCATTTCGAGTCTAGCAAAGATAAGACTTTACAAAGATCTGGACAAAAAAAAAGGAATTTCAGGATTAAAGTCGATAGATCAAGATCGACAGCACACCAAGAAGCTGAAGTGTTCATATATTATTATCTTACTTTTTCTGTAAGACAATTTTCAAGTTATTTCCCAGCAATCAACTCCTCCATGCCCTTTCAGAAAAATACTTGTAGATATGATAAATCTCTATGCTGAAACAACAAAATCGGTTGATGAGATCATCAATAATTAGTTTCTAATAGTGAACTAATCGAAGTGATTCTCAGTTACAGCAGAGTTACATTTCACAATATAACATAATACTAAAAGAGATAAGAGAGAGAGAGAGAGAGGGAGGGAAGTTGCTTGTTACATCTTTGTGTAGATTTCTTCCCCATGACTTTCCTGACCTTCTTGTTCTTTAGGATTTTTCTTCCCACATATATAAGAGCACCCATGGGTCGGGCCAATCTTACATTAATTAACTATATATAATTAATATGTATAATTTCTTGTACAGTGCTTTGTCTTACTTCCAGCGCAATATTCTTTTTTCTTTCTTTCTTTTGTGAAATCCAACACATCAAATTATGTTAAATTATACGCAATATTTTGAACCTGGCACTTAAATTAGCACGTATCAAACATTAAGATCAAAATCAAGATAAAGGTAAAGTAAATTTGATGTTTTTTTTTTTTTTTTTTGTATAAAGTAAATCTGATAAAGTTACCTACAATCCTCACTTTCCCTTCGCTGATGTTCTTCATCAATTTTCTGCTTTTAAATCAACCTTAAAAGTCTTTGTGGTATGGGCCATTTCCGCGTTAGGACCTTTTTTTCTTCTTTAATTTGCTCAGAATTGAGAGAGAAAGGGTAGATTGTAAATTTAAGACAAGTCATCCCCACAAGTCCGCTCTCTCTGTGGTATGGAATGTTTCCGCGTGAGGACTTTTTTGGTTTTATATTGATCAAGACTTGGATGTTGAATATAATCACTAATCTATTTGATTATACAAATGCACACTGAATTTTTGGTTCTATTAAATAGAATTATACAAGACTTGGATGTTATAATTACCAAAAGGGACATTAGACACGCACAAAACACATAATCCCTCTCATCAACTCACACGGTTCTTCTTACTTCACCCACCAGTAAGAAAAAGGCACGTGCAGGATCAAGGCTCTTCATATCTGACTTGGAAAGTTTACTAGCCTGTAATTTTGCATCATTTGAATTGATTCTAGCTTTTTCTTTCTGTTGAAAGTCAAGTGTGTATATAAACAAAGAATTAGTCGGAAGTTGCTGATTACAGGATCATTGCCCCGAAATTTCCAATAGCTTAGCCATAACAATTCAGATTTTTCGGCCAAAAATTATATCGAAAAATTGAGGGGTAAGAAACCCAGACTCTACCCTTCGTATTGTTTCTGATTTCAAGATAAACAAGACGATAAGGATTGCATACTGAGATAGTAGAAAACCATGTGAATAGATTAAGAGTCCGTTTGTCTACGCGGCTGCGGCTACGTTTTATTTAAAACACAGTCCGCAACCGTTTGGTAATTAAGAAAAGTGATTTACTGTACATGGGACCCACATGAATTTTGCGTTTGAAACGCTGAAACGGAAAAGCAACGAAAACATGCTTTTCGTTCTCTGCGGCTAATAAAAAACAAGGAACAGTGAAATTCATTGCACTGTTCACAAGTGAATTGCACTGTTCACGTGAACAGTGCAATTCACTTGCACTGTACGCAGGGTTTTTTTTTTAATGTGTTAATTGTATTATATTTTTTTTTTAAAAAAAAAAAAACTAGTTTGCAGAATTAAATTCGTTCGCGACGTGAATAATATTTTTTTTCTCGAAATTTTTTCTTGAAAAACTAGTATAGAGTGAATTAAATTCACTCGCACACTAATATCAATTTTGTAGTTTTTTATCGAATGAATTTTGTACGTAATGAAATTATAAATAGTTTAATAGAATAATAAAAAATATTTTATATAAAATATTATTTTTTTCATGATATAATAGGAGTAATTAATTTTACAATATTTAAATTTAAAACCATCAATATTAATATATATTTTTTAAAATTATTTTATAACCTCAATTTGAAAAGCATTTTTTAAACCAAACACATTAAACTACTTTTTATTCAACCTCAATTTCAACCACAGTTTTAACCAAACACTCATTTTTTCAAATCAACCTCAACTAAAAATACTTTTTATAAAATAACTTTTTTCAAACCATAACCACAACAGCTACCGCAATGCCAAACACACTCTAAAGCCACATATCCGGTGCGCGGCGGGTGAGGATATTTTGAATGACAAGTACGTACTCTACAAACTCTTTCTAAAGTAGCCACTCCTGTTCTTCCTCCTCGTGAAACCACTTAACATCTCATTTTCATCATTTTTCAATATGGTTCAAATAAAAGAAGTTTATTTAGTTAACCAAACAAAAATATAAGGAAGTTATTAATTTTTTTTTCTTTATACCATCTAAATATTTTACACAAAAAATAATACGTACCGGAACGTAGCGGGAGAAGCATCCTAGCCAAAGCTAACTAATGATGTCCATGAAGCTCTTACTTGGGTCTCGGAAACCATAGCAAGCAACACCTTTTTGAAGCTCAGAAAAACAAACAGGCGGAAGTGAAATGGTACGAAATAACAGGGCATTCATGATGAATTATGACCTTAGGTAAAGTTAAAGCTCTTTCTTTTTCCTTAGAATTGACTAGTTGCAGTGTATTCTCATCAAAGCACGACAGAGGAAAGATGGATGGAGAAATTATCTCCATTTCACACTGCTACTTTCTCGAGAACAATCATCTCCAGGAAGAAACGTCTTTTCCGAGGATCAATCAGTCAATTCCTTCAAAGATTTGTAATGGTTACAAGGAGAGACAGTAACAATGTCGGTCGACGTATCAGCTCGCTAGGAGGCTGATTAAAAAAGGAAAAAAGGGAAAGTTGGGAAAAAAGTGCAAAAGAAGAAAAAAAAAAAGTTCAAAAAAAAAAAAAAAGAGAAATTCATTGTGGATTATTATTGTAATCCACAGTGTATTGGGTGTGGGGGAAGAGTGATTTCCCCACACCCTTTAGTTTTATGTATAGTAATTGCAATTATTAACCAGTTTAATATTTAAAAAATAAAATTGATAAAGATAATTAAAAAAAAAAAAACATAACAAAACAGAAAAAAAAACCTTATGGGTAAAAACACTATAGCAATTCACAGTAATTTGCGAGGAAAGTTACAGTGATTTCTCCACATATTGTAAATGTAATTTTTAACCAACTCAATATTAAAAAATAAAATAAAATAAAAGATAATTTCAAAGAAAATCATAAAAAAAACCATTCAAATAAATACTGTAGTAATAAACAATGTTTTTAAAGAAAAAAATTACAAAACTTAATTCTTAATCATCTCAATATAAAAAAAATTCAACAAATATAATTTTGAAAAATACAAAAATAAAATATAAAAATTATGTGGGAAAACACCATAGCAATCCACAGTATTTTAAAGAAAAAAAATTATAAAGCAAAATTTTTAACCAGCTCAATATTTAAAAAGTAAAATCATCAAAGATAATCTTGAAAAAAAAAAAAATGAAAAAAATGAAAACAAAGGAAATGTTTGAAAAAAAAATGAAAAGGTGTAAAAAAAATGAAAAAGTGAAAAAAGAAAAAGAAATATATTGTAAATTATTATTGTAATTTTCAGTGCATTGGATGTCGGGGAACAGTGATTTCCCCACACCCTTTAGTTTTATGTATATAAAAAAATAGACAAATATAATTTTAAAAAATAAAAAAAATAGAAAAAATATGTAGAGAAATACCGTAGCAATTCACAGTATTTTAAAAAAAAAATACAAAATAAAATTTTTAATCAGCTCAATATTTGAAAAGTAAAATCAATAAAGGTAATTTTGGAAAAAAAAAAATTAAATGAAAAAAAAAGGAAAAAGAGGAAAGTTGGAAAAAAAAAGTAAAAATAAAAAAGAAAGAAATGCATCATGGATTATTTTGTAATCTACAATATATTAAATGTGCGGAAACAATGATTTCCCGTACCTTTTAATTATATGTATAATAATACATCAGTTTTTTTTTTATTATTATTGATGAATTCGATTCATCATTTTACAAATCATTTGTGTACTATTTTTCTTAATTATTATTTTAGTCATAGAGAATGAAACATCCCATCAATTCACTTGCACGAGCAAGATAGAAAAGACACTATTCTAAAGTATTGTAAGCGTACATAAAGATGGGTCCCTCAAATTCACCTTCAAAGGAATATATTCATTTTAGAGAGTATATTCATCTTAAAGATGCTTGAAATTCAAGCTAGCGTGCCCTTAAAAGCAAGCCAACCATTTTCCCATTGGATTAGAGGCTTCCAATATAATGAACTAAAAGTTAGACCTTAGCTTTGCTTGGTTATATTATAAAGGTACAAATAGTGAGCGAGCTAATGTGTTAGTCCAAAAGGCTAGGAATCTTCAAATCTAAATGAATTGTCATCTTCCACATATGGATAGAGAGAAGCCAAAATGCAAAGCAATTTCATGGTAATTATTGCCAAGTATGGTGGGGGGCTGGCCATTATGGCCATACCACCTGCACTTCAATGTTGACCCAAACTAGCTTTTTTTCCTGATGTAGGACCGTATAATGAAGGAAGTCTAGACCAAATCAAATCCTAGGCCAACAAGGATAAACACATCACGATTCAAGCTTCAGAGTTAGAAGCACACTCTGCCACTGCTGCGTTTTTCCTTATTGCACACGGATTCCATTATTTAAGAGCCCCTCTGCTACTGATATTATTATTCCAAACCGAAAGCTAAAGGGAAGTCAGTTCTACTAGTCGATGGGGAAAACTTTATAAACGAAGCCAAGAAAACAGGAGAGCTATTTGCAGTAGTAATTGGGGGAGGAATCGGTACTGAAATTCACAACATTCCACAGGAGCTAAAACCTTTACTAGCAGAGTTTCAGGAAATCATACCATCGGAGCTACCAGATGGAATACCCCCCATGCGAGATATTCAGCATCAAATTGATTTAACTCCAGGAGCTAGTCTGCCAAATCGACCCCATTATCGGATGAGTCCGAAAGAGAGTCAGATCCTACAAGAGCAGGTAGAAGAACTTATCAAAAAGGGACTAGTTCAAGAAAGCATGAGTCCTTGCGCGGTACCAGCCTTACTAGTACCAAAGAAAGATGGTAGTTGGCGAATGTGCATAGACAGCCGAGCCATTAACAAAATCACAATTAAGTATCAGTTTCCAATCCCTCGCCTAGAGGATATGCTAGACATGCTGTCAGGATCAAAAAAAATTTCAAAAATTGATTTACGGAGTGGGTATCATCAGATTCGAATTAGACACGGGGATGAATGGAAAACTGCTTTCAAGAAGAGAGAGGGCTTATATGAATGGCTAGTAATGCCCTTTGGACTGTCCAACGCCCCGAGTACCTTCATGCGCCTAATGAATCAGGTACTTAAACCCTTCACCGGCCGTTTTGTTGTAGTGTACTTCGACGATATATTAATCTATAGCCAAAGCAAGTGTGACCATCTTGAGCACTTGAGGGAAGTGCTAACAGTATTACAACAGAACAAATTGTATGTTAATTTGACAAAGTGCGAATTCATGACCAGTAGCTTGTTATTTTTAGGATTTGTTGTGAGTGCTGAAGGGATTAAAGTCGACGAAAGCAAAATAAGAGCCATCTGAGAATGGCCTACCCCAAAGAATGTCAGTGAGGTGCGTAGCTTCCATGGCTTAGCAACATTCTATCGACGGTTTGTCAGAAATTTTAGTAGAATCGTCGCGCCGATCACTGAATGCATGAAGAAAGGGAAATTCTATTGGGGAACTGAAGCAGAACAAAGCTTTATACTAATTAAAGAAAGGTTGTCTTCCGCTCCAGTTCTCGCATTGCCAGATTTTGACAAATTATTTGAAGTGGAGTGTGATGCATCAATCGTCGGTGTTGGTGTTGTATTATCTCAGGAAGGTCGACCTGTTGCTTTCTACAGCGAGAAACTAAGTGAATCTCGCAAGAAATGGTCCACCTACGAACTTGAACTTTATACCGTGTTTCGTGCTTTAAAGGTTTGGGAGCACTACTTAGTGCAAAGGGAGTTTATCCTCTTCAGTGATCACCACGCCTTACAATTTATCAATAACCAGAACAGTGTGAACCGAATGCATGCACATTGGATATCCTTAATCCAAAGGTTCACATTTTCCCTGAAACATAAAGCTGGACAGTTAAATAAAGTAGCGGACGCTCTAAGTCGAAGGGCGTTACTGCTTGTCACCATACGGACTGAAGTTATGGGTTTCGACTGCCTCAAGGATTTGTATGCAGAGGATGAAGACTTTGGCCCTATCTGGACCAAATGCATACAGGGACTCTCACAGGACGGCATGCATATTCAAGAAGGATATTTATTCCGGGGCAATCAGTTATGTATCCCCAAGAGCTCCTTACGGGAACAGATAACCCGCGAGCTACATGGTGGCGGTTTGGGAGGCCATCTTGGTCGGGACAAAACAGTGGCCATGGCAGAAGAGAGGTATTATTGGCCCCAGTTGAAACGGGATATTGGTAACCATGTCAAACATTGCTCCATGTGCCAAGCAGCCAAAGGACACACGCAGAACGCAGTGGATAGGTACTCTAAAATGGCACACTTCATCGCATGCAAAAAGACATCAGATGCCGTGCACATCGCAAATTTGTTCTTTAAAGAAGTTCTTCGTCTAATGGGGTTCCTAAATCCATCACTTCGGATCGAGACACGAAATTTCTAAGCCATTTTTGGCGGACATTATGGAGACGATTTGATACGTCACTGCAATTCAGCAGCACTAGCCACCCTCAAACCGATGGGCAAACGGAAGTGGTCAACCGCACTCTTGGAAACTTAATTCGCTGCCTATCAGGAGAGAGACCAAAACAATGGGATCTTACACTGGCACGGGCTGAATTTGCCTATAACAGCATGCTTAACAGGTCCACGGGGAAAACTCCATTCCAAATTGTCTACTGCCAGCCACCACATCATGCACTGGACCTAGCACCGCTGCCTAAGATTCCAGGAATGAGCATCGCAGCAGAGCATATGGCTGACCGGATTAAAACAATTCAGGAAGAAGTACGCACGAATCTAAAGGAAGCTAATGTCAAATACAAAACAGCCGCAGATCGCAAACGACGAGCCAAAATCTTTCAGGTTGGTGATCTTGTGATGATATATCTATGAAAGGGGCGACTACCAGCAGGAACGTATAACAAGCTGAACCATAAAAAGCATGGTCCTTTTCAAATCTTACAGAAGATTAATGACAACGCATATGTTGTGGACCTCCCTGCAGACATGACCATTTCTCCCACCTTCAACGTTGCTGACTTGTTTGAATATCATCCCCCTGATGAATGTTCTTCTTACCAAATCAACGCGAGGACGCGTTTTGTTCAAGAAGGGGAGACTGATGTAGGACCGTATAATGAAGGAAGTCTAGACCAAATCAAATCCTAGGCCAACAAGGATAAACACATCACGATTCAAGCTTCAGAGTTAGAAGCACACTCTGCCACTGCTGTGTTTTTCCTTATTGCACACGGATTCCATTATTTAAGAGCCCCTCTGCTACTGATATTATTGTTTCCAAGTTGGAACTCTAGTTTATGTTTTTAAGTAGGAATATTGTATGTTTTATTAATTATCTCCGCAAGTATGTTCTGATTAGAATTAGGATGGGCAGCTATAAATACAAGCTACCAATCCTCGTTACTGGAACTTCAACATTTTTCATTGAAATAAGAATTTCATTCAGAACTACAATCTCTTACTCGTGGATTCAAGAAAACTATTTCCTGCTCGTGGATTCGAGCAATTTCCTACAAAGGGACGGTGCTCCTTTTTATTTAATAAGCTTCCGCTACGTCATTTCCACTTGGTTTACATGAATTGGCTTGATTTGGACGGTTAATTTGGGACCTCAATCGACAACTGGTATTCAATTAGATGGACCAAATCGTATAGATGTGATAGTTCTATATATGTGTAACATATAAATCGTATGGCTTCCAGAAAGAAAGAAGGACAAAAAAAAAACATTTGAGATTTTAACTCTTCATGGATATGAACCTGAAGAAACTCTTCATAGAAACACAAGTCTTTGGGCGTGAGATTGTTTTTTTGGTGGGAGAGGAATCTTCCTTTGATTGTCAAAGACGAAAGCATTTATTCCCATTTGTTAGATTTCAGTTAATAGCTTCCATTTCGCTTTGTTAGATCTCTCAAGACTTGCTTTCCCTCACATGACCTGACATTTCGTTTTATGTGCATCAAATTTGCCAATTTATACAGAATCCGATGATGTCTTATTTCACTGCTGTTAAACGAATTTTACACTACCTTAAAGGATTAGGTTATGTATTTGGCTAACTGACTTGGGTGGAGTTAAGTTATTTTTTTGTTCTTTTTTAATTTGATTTTTTTTTAATTGTATCCTTTTACATTTGATTATTTAGAATTGAGATTCATTTTTTTTTATATAAGGCTGTCACATTTTCATTTGGTTTTTTTTGCTTCGTTATCAAATGCTATGAGGATAAATTTCTGTAATATTGAGAAGCATTCTTTTTTTTAGTTGATCATTGTGAATTTTTTTTTAGTTCAATTTGTTTATTGTTGTTGTCTATTTTTTTAATTATATTATTAAATTAATTATATTTATTGAACTAAGGCAACTTAACAACCTAAGTCTTAATTATTTTTATTTAAAAAAAAAACCACTATCATCACCTCAACATCTTTTTTACATTGAAAAAAACTTTGCCCTACTAGTAATACAGTTCAGGTAAATAATCTAGTTTAAGCTAATCAAGTGGCCCCAGAGCCCCACTGGGATTCATATTCAATATTCATTCGATGGTGTGTATGGTAGGCTAGACATGTGAAGTCCATTAATTGATTCTGTCCATATTATTTATGTTAACCCGACCCGGTTGTGCTTTTTGAAGGTCCACCAGGCTTGTTCCCCTGTTCAGATCTCAGCAAAAAAATATTGAGTGATCGATCTACATGAGCAATTTTGTTTGTTGCGTTAGCCATGTTTCTTATTTGTCATGATGTAAGGGGCATTGGAAACCCTTTTATACACATGAATTACTCGCTTCAGGATGAGGAAAGTTTCATAGCTTGTGGATTTGATTGATTCCCAATGGAGAAAGAAAATCACTCAGATTTTGTTTCTGTACTGGTCAATACGGAAAAGACATGCCTGTTGCATATGGAGAAAGTGAACGATTGAACCTTGGATTCTAATTCAAATAGAATCTTTCCACAATTCAATGTCAAGAAGGCCATCGTTACGCACTCATCATGGTGCTTTGGAGACCAGAGGCAATTTTCACTTCTTCACCTTCTCCATATGCTGTACAAAACTTCCTTTCCGGGATCCTTGATCCTTGGTTGCAGAGGAGAAAGCATCTAGCAGTGATAATGAGAACTCTCCTGCAACAAAGGGTGGAGAGTTTCAAAAGAGGATTTGTGATAAAGGCACCATGAAGCCAGTGGTTGCTTCAGATAGACCTGGAAAAGGGGACAAGCTACCCAAGCACAATATCCACCATAGCGACGGTGCCAAATATATGTCATACTTGAAGATAAGCAAGAAGCAGCACCAACTTGCTAAGAGCCTGAAGCAATCGCAGTAAAAAAAAAAAAAAATCAATCTAAACCTCTTAACTGTGCGTTAGGTGACCTTGATAATTTGCATGTACAACCATTTAAAGAATTTGTGAAAGAGGAACATAAGAAGTTGCAGGAGCATTGGATACAATTGGCAACCACATGTACTTGAGTACTTCTGCAGCATGCATGTTGCAGATGCTCCCATTGATCAGGGAGTCCTATCTCTTCTTCTAGTAGACATGTCTGGTCAGCAGTTAGCATACCCAATTCATATTAAGATCTCACTGCAAACCATGAATAAACATCTACTGGTGGATTGTCACAGACACATCAAGTTAATGAAGAGCAACGTTCCTATTCGATTGATTTGGAATTGAAAGTGCATGAAGAAGACATCGGGAAAGATTTGATGCACGGACAATCTGATGATGGCCTTCTTAACTGCTTCGATGAGGCAAAATATGATTTGGTTTGTGAGGGTGGTGTTATTTTTACACTTGGCTAAGGACACTGAGTCACAAATCAAATTGGCCTGCTTCATACAAAAAAAATGATGCAAATTCATAGCTGTACACTGAGTGCCAAATTATTTTAGGTTTTAAAAAGCTTTCAATATAACACCAAATCTAAAACAAATTCAACTCAGCCCATCATTATTTTCACATTTAATTTCTTTTCAAAAAAACACATAATAATTTCGTTATCAAAATCTTAACGGTCACTGCAATAATAATTTCTAAAAATATGAGAAGCTATTTCTGCTTTAGCTGCTACATGTACATCATCACTAGTGTTTGATGAGCTGCTATCATCATCAGTTCCTTCCTCTTCGTGCAGCATTCGTACACCAACCCTCTTTATTTGAGCAACCGGATCATCTGTAAACACTGAAACACTGAATTCATCACCGGTATCAAACACAGGATCATTGGACCCAAATTTCCAATAGCTTAGCCATAACAATTCAGATTTTTGAGCTGAAAATTCTATCGGAAAAATTGAGGGGTAAAAAACCCAGAATCTACCCTTGGTATTGTTCCTGATTTCAAGATAAACATGAAGATACGGATTGGATACTGGCGTAGCAGAAAACCATGTGAATAGATTAAAGCCACATATCCGTTGTGTAGCAGGTGAGGATATTTTGAATGACAACTGCTCTTCAAACTCTTTCTGAATTAGCCCTTCCTCCTCATCAAACCCCAACATCTCATTTTCGTCATATTCAAGGACAACATTGAATCTGCTGCCCTGAAGTTCTATCTGTTCCATCAAAGCAGAAATTATAAAATGAGCAAAGGGAAAATTTTCTAAATATCCAAGAAGTACAAAAATGTAGAGTTGAAATACAGTAAAATGGGCGAGGGAGGAACTGAAATCTCCATGTCTGCATTTGAACGCTGACCATTTCCATTATTCTCAACAAGTGTGGGTCAACCTTTTGGATTAATTCTAGCTTAATCAAATCTTGCATCTGAACTGATTGATCACAATCACGAGCTATGGTAAAAGGGATCAGATTTGCAATTCTTTGCAGCGAATAACAATAGGACATGTCTAACGCAACCAAACTGGATGGAAGCTCTAGGAGTGTTTGAAGCATTTTGCATTCCGCTAATGAAAGGTAATTGAGTGTACCAATGTCCTTAATGCTTGGTGGCTTGGTGGAAGAAAACAAATTGCAGTTCTACTTAAATTTAGTGTTGTCAAAGAGTGTGGCAATGTGAACGAGGTAAATCTTGAATTTTTCATTTCTAAAAACTTGGAGGAAAAGAATAGCTTCAATGGAAGAGATGTAATTTAAGATGTGCTTGCAACAATTGTATCACTTTGATGCATCCTGCGTCCCTGATGATGCTCTAAACCCATATTCAAGCTCTCGAGTTTTGAGCAACCACACAAAACAAGCTCTTCAAGTGAATTCAATCTCCTCATTTCTTCTGGAAGTTCCACAAGACTTTTTCAATTCTTCATATTTAAGATCACGAGACAATGTAAATCACCAATAGATTCATGAATCTGGACTAAATGGATGCAGTTTTCAAGTATTATCTTTTCCGGGCTTGGGGATCCAGAGAAGTCTAGGGTTCTGATTGTTGAATATTAAACTCAATCCAGAAGGTTCCAGTCAAGGAAGGCAACCACCCACCGACCAGCTGCAGCCGCAGCCGCCAGCCGCCTTCACACCACCGGCCGCCAGTCGCCTTCACATTTGGAAAGTTTGAATTTTTGTATTCTGTTTCATGTATAAATAGAGTGCTCAGTTTATGTTATTGTGTGTGGAGAGAATATAGAGAAACACTAGTAAGAGAAAGAGAGAGAGAGGGCGTGTATTGTGTTAAGTTTTTTTTTGATTAATTGTAAGCTTCGGTTTTGTGTAATAAAACAGTGTGTTTTATCCCCTCTGAGTGTTTCAAAGCCACCACCAGTGGTTTCTCCCACCAAAAATTGGTATCAGAGCCCTGTTCGTCGGAAAACAGAAGAGTTTTGGGGTATATCTGAATTTTCAAAGTTGTCAAAAAACAAGTTTTTATTATTCCACAGTGTAGAGCTCATCAAGACGAACTCACTGTCGCAAGAATCAGCCCGATCGGAGCCCTCGGTGATCCACACGCGCCTCCTGAAGATCCGGTGACTGTAACCCACGCGCAGCCACTCGCGCCAGAGGAAGACGACGACTGACGTCCACGCGCGCCATATTCAAGCCGCGTAAGCCGAGTCCAGTCGAGCCGCACGCCGAGCCACGAGCCGAGCCGTCCTCCGAGCCGAGCCGAGCCGTTGATCCAGCCGCCAGCGTTGAGAGAATATTCCACCGAATATTCCCAAAATATTCCCGGTTCAACCCAGCGAACTGCCCACCATACATAAGTGATTTTTTGACCGGTTCACCTATTTTCTGACCCGCTTTCTACAAAGTCAGACCAGTTCCCTACTATTTGGACCATTCTGGATCGATCTACAGTGTTCGTTTGGCCAAATTCGGCTCCCAAAGAGGTGATATAGTCATTCCAAGAGTAAAATGACTACAGAAGGTACACATACACTCATCCCTAAGCTGACCAAAGACAACTATGATAGTTGGTGCATCAGATTGAAGGCATTCCTTGGGTCACAAGAGTGTTTGGATATTGTACAAACTGGTTATGATGAACCAGAGTCCAAAGAAAGAGAAGATGCTTTACAAGAGGCACAAAAGCAAGCCTTGAAAGTCAACAGAAAGAAGGACAACAAAGCAAAGACCATCATCTACCAAGGTCTTGATGAAGATACATTCGAGATCATAGCTTCCGCTGAAACATCACATGATATATGGGAGGCTCTCCAACATAAATACAAAGGTGCTGATAGAATCAAGAAGATTCGTCTTCAATCTTTGAGAGGAGAATTTGAGTTGTTGCAAATGAAGTCCTCAGAGTCTATTTCTGATTATCACACAAGGATTATGGTGATAGTCAACCAGATGAGGAGAAATGGAGAAGCCCTCATCGATTCTCGAATTACGGAGAAAATTCTGAGATCCCTAGATCCAAAATTTGATTTTGTTGTTGTCGCAATTGAAGAGTCCAAAGAAGTGGACAAGTTGACTGTGGATGAGCTTATGAGTTCATTGCAAGCTCATGAGCAGAAGATCGTAAAGTGAAATGGAGATAAGGCAATTGAGCATGCCTTACAAGCAAAGATGTCTCTCAAGGACAGATATGAGCAAGGGGAGACTTCAACAAGTGGTGGATATACCACTCCAGCAGGAAGTCAACAATCCAGAGGAGGATTTCAGAGATTCCAAGGAAGAGGATCTTGGAATACAAGCTTCAGAGGAAGAGGTGGTAGAAGCACCACCAGAGGAGGCCGAGGACAACAAGCATTCACTCCCAGAGGAAGAGGAGGCGGTTACAATAACCGTGACAAGAGGAATATCAAATGTTATAGTTGCAATCAATTTGGGCACTATAGCACCGAATGCAGAAGAAAAGCTCCGTTAGAGATACGGGAGCAAGCCAACTATGTAGAGAAGGATGACAGAGAAGAAACTGCATTTCTTGTCCAACAAGGACTTGATAAGAAAAAGGAGGACATATGGTATCTAGATACTGGAGCCAGCAATCATATGTGCGGCTACTGAGAGTTATTTAGTAATCTAGATGAGACCAAGCAAGGTCTAGTTACTTTTGGAGATACCACAAAGGTTCCATTCAAAGGTAAAGGCAACATCCCAGTCAAGTTGAAGAATGGTGATTCCAGCTACATCGCCGATGTCTATTATGTCCCAGCCATAAAGCAGAACCTAATCAGCTTAGGTCAACTTTTAGAGAAAGGCTATACTTTTTACTCGGAGAATTGCCATCTGACAATTAGAGACAACAATTGGAGATTAATGGCCTATGTGAAAATATCCAAGAATAGGATGTTTCCTTTGAACATCCAGTATGATGCAGCAAGGTGTTTGAGCGCCATCACCAACAGTGAAGAATGGCTTTGGCACCTGAGACTTGGACATCTGAATTTCACGAGTTTGAAGATGCTAGCAAGCAAGAAGATGGTCAAAGGTTTGCCTCACATTGATCATCCAGATGAAGTCTGTGAGAGTTGTGTCCTCAGCAAACATCACAAATCCAGTTTTGCTAAAGAAGTCAACTGGAGAGCAAAAAGGCCACTGGAGTTAATACACACAGATGTGTGTGGCCCAATTACGCCTATGTCGACTGGACAAAATAGGTACTTCCTCACTTTTACTGATGATTTTAGTAGAAAGACGTGGATATACTTTCTGAAGATGAAGTCAGAAGTATTCAATTGTTTTAAAGATTTTAAAGCAATTGTGGAGAAGCAAAGTGGCTACATGATCAGAACCGTGAGATCTGATCAAGGAGGAGAATATACAGCAAATGACTTTGAAGCCTTCTGTACACAACAAGGCATCAGACATCAGACAACGCCAGCTTATACACCACAGCTGAATGGTGTAGCAGAAAGGAAGAATCGCACGATTCTTGACATGGCAAGAAGTCTGCTCAAAGCAAAGAGATTGCCCAAGCAATACTGGGCTGAAGCTGTATCATGTGCAGTATATTTGTTGAATCGCTCCCCAACTAGAAGTTTGCAAGGAGTCATTCCAGAAGAAGCATGGAGTGGTCACAAACCAAGTGTTACTCATCTACGAGTCTTTGGTTGTGTGGCATATGCAAAGATCTCAGATGCAAGAAGAAGAAAGCTCGATGATAAGAGCGAGAAATGCATCTTTGTCGGATATGGTGAAAAAAGAATGGGATACAGGCTGTATAATCCCATCACGAAGAAGGTGATTACGAGTAGAGATGTTATCTTTGAAGAAGATAAATCTTGGGAATGGAATGGTGATCAAGAAGCAGTCAAATGGATCACCACTGATTTGATCCTTGAAGGTGAAGAAGTACCAACAGTACTTGTCGAAGAACCAATTGTGCCAACAGCTGAACCACAAAGTCCGGTACATAGTTTCCTTGTATTCAACAGGAGGAACACACCAGGAGCATCATCATCAACACCACCATCAGCATCCTCATCAAAAGGACCAAGAAGGATGCGAAATCTTGAAGAGTTGTACGATACCACTCAGGTTATGGAAGATACAACTCTGTTTTGTTTCTTTGCAGATAGTGACCCACTAAGCTTCGATGAAGCTATCACAGAAGAGAAGTGGATAGAAGCAATGGATGAAGAAATACATGCCATTGAGAAGAATGATACCTGGAAGCTGACTTATCTACCAGAAAACAAGAAAGCAATAGGTGTCAAATGGGTCTACAAGACAAAGAAGAACGCCAAAGGAGAAGTGCAAAGATACAAAGCCAGATTAGTGGCTAAAGGCTACAAACAGAGAGAAGGCATTGACTATGGAGAAGTATTTGCTCCAGTAGCCCGGCTAGAAACAATCAGACTGATGATCTCACTAGCTGCACAACATAGATGGAAGATCTATCAACTCGATGTGAAGTCAGCATTTCTGAATGGCTTCCTAGAAGAAGAGATCTATGTTGAACAACCACTTGGATACATTGATACTGAAAATGAAGGCAAAGTATACAAGTTGAAGAAGGCTCTCTATGGTTTGAAGCAAGCTCCGCGTGCTTGGAATACTAGAATTGACAGGTATTTTCAAGATAATGGATTTGAGAAATGTCCATATGAACATGCCATATATGTGAAGAAAGGAGCAGATGGCAGCATCTTATTTGCGTGCCTATATGTTGATGACTTGATATTCACCGGCAACAACCCTACCATGTTTGAAGACTTCAAACGAAGCATGGTACAGGAGTTTGAAATGACTGACATTGGTCTAATGTCACATTTTCTTGGCTTAGAAGTAACGCAGAAGGAAGAAGGGATTTTTGTATCCCAAAGCGGTTACGCCAAAGATATTCTTGAAAGGTTCAAGATGGAAAGCTGCAATCCGGTATCAACTCCAGTTGAGAATAGAGTGGAATTGAGGAAGAGTAAGGTTGGAAATGTTGATCCAACTTACTTCAAAAGCTTAGTAGGAAGCTTAAGGTACTTGACATGTACCAGACCGGATATACTCTACGGAGTCGGACTCGTCAGCAGATACATGGAGACACCAGACCAGTCTCATTTGAATGTAGCCAAGAGAATTCTTCGCTACATCAAAGGCACAATGAATGAAGGTATGTTTTATACCTCAAGTAAAGACTTTAATCTTGTAGGCTACTCGGATAGTGATTGGGGTAGAGATCTGGATGAAAGGAAAAGCACAACAGGGTTTGTCTTTTTCATGGGAGACACATCTTTCACATGGTCATCCAAGAAGCAATCGATTGTAACATTATCAAGCTGTGAAGCTGAGTATGTTGCTGCCAACTCAGTCGTATGCCATTCAATATGGTTAAGGAATATGCTGAAGTTTTTGGGATTTCCTCAAGAAAATCCTACGAAGATTTACATTGACAATCGATCAGCAATCGCATTGGCAAAGAATCCAGTGTATCATGAGAGGAGCAAACACATTGATACACGTCATCACTTTATCCGGGAACACGTGAAGAATGAAGAAGTTCAACTGATATCTTGCAACACAAATGATCAAGTTGCGGACATCTTCACCAAGCCATTAAAAGGAGAAGTATTTATCTGATTAAAGTTCATGCTTGGCATGACATCCCTCAATTGAGTTTAAGGGGGAGATTTGTTGAATATTAAACTCAATCCAGAAGGTTCCAGTCAAGGAAGGCAACCACCCACCGACCAGCCGCAGCCGCCAGCCACCAGCCGCAGCCGCCAGCCGCCTTCACACCACCGGCCACCAGTCGCCTTCACATTTGGAAAGTTTGAATTTTTGTATTCTGTTTCATGTATAAATAGAGTGCTCAGTTTATGTTATTGTGTGTGGAGAGAATAGAGAGAAACACTAGTAAGAGAAAGAGAGAGAGAGGGCGTGTATTGTGTTAAGTTTTTTTTTATTATTTGTAAGCTTCGGTTTTGTGTAATAAAACAGTGTATTTTATCCCCTCTGAGTGTTTCAAAGCCACCACCAGTGGTTTCTCCCACCAAAACTGATAAGGTCATGCAAGCTACGCAGATCAAGAATTTTCAAATTTGGAAGAGACTATGAAAACAATTACATGTAGTGGTTATCAATTGAAAATAGGAGGTGTAGCTATATAGAGAGAGACTAGATAAATACCAGTTTGCCTTTCCAAGCACCAATTAGACTCCTTTTGGATAGATCAAGAACCATGAGCTTCTCCAAGCAGAAGTGTTGTGGTATGGATCTCAAAGAGAATCCATGCCAACATAACCATATTAAATTATTGGGGAAGTGTTCATAACTTCCATAGAACTTCATGTATTTTAGTTGGAGAAATTTTACATTTTGCATCTTTCTAAAAGCATCCGTGATGAGGATGGAAGACAAACTTGTTTGGCCAATTTGTACTTGTTCCCCCAAGAAAAACTTAGAAAGCCATTCCTGAGAGCGTTTTGTACGAAGACGACATTGTTGAAAGAAGTTAAGCCTGCAGCTAGCCATTGAATCAGTACAGACAACTTCTGTACTATTATCTTTTATGAATGCGTGCATATCCAGGGTAAGGCCACGTAATTTTTCAGCATCATGATTCCATAATATTAAAAGTATATGAGAAAAGAAAGTAAAAGCATGAACTTTTTAGGATGCCTAAATACAATGTAGTTATGAAAACAAAACTAGATACTTACACTTGTTTCTTTCAATACTGTAAAGGCTTCCATTGGATGCCATATTCTTTGACATTTGGGTGATTCTTGACAAGCAATTTCCCTTCCTATATCTCTTATGCGTTGATGCACCCATAACTTTTTATCATTTTTTCTTTTGACAATTTCTACTAGACATCTATTAATGAGATTGTCAATTCTAAATCTTGCACCTATACCGAGTCCATCTAGTATCCTAACTGCATAATTGTAATCCATTCCATTGAAGAAACGAGCAATATCAAGGAATAAATTCTTCTGATAATCATCATCAAGAGAGTTGATCCATCTAGTATCGTAACTTGTTGCAAGAACCTTTTGAACTTGAAAATTCGGAATCACTTCCATTTCATGCAATGCACTTTCCCATACTTCTCTACTTTTTTCTGGACAATGAGGAACCAATAACACGTAGGGCCAATGGAAGTCCATTACAATGACGTACTATTCTCCAAGAGTCTTCTAAAAAATCTTCAACCGGGCAAGCTTGTCCAAAGGCATGCCAACTGAAAAGCTCAAGTGATTTTTTGTTATCTAGAGGTTCAGCTTTGCACTTGACACACTCACCATCAGCTACAATCGAAGCCTTATTTCTAGTTGTTACAATGATTTTACTTCCTTGGAAAAGCCAATTTTGCATGCCAACAATTGCATTGAACTGGTACCATTTGTCCACGTCATCGAGAACAATAAGAGTTCTTCTGCAACACAATGCATCCTTAATCTTTATAATCCCTTCATCGACATCATGTGTCTCATCAGCAGTCTTGTTAGGATATCAGAAAGAAGTTGCCTCTGTAGACAAACTACACCATTGGATTCTTTTGACCTTTCTCTAACATTTGATAGAAAGCTCCTGCCTTTAAATTTATGAAAGTTGTGGTTATAAACAGTCTTTGTTATGGCTATCTTCCCAACTCCACCAATCCCATAGAGTATAGCAATAGCAGCACCATGGGTGCCATCTTGCAACCATGAGTTGATATATTTTACCAGATGATCTCTTCCAATGAAATGAAGGGGGGCATGAATTATTTAACGATGCAGTTTCTTTAATATTTTACCAGATGATTGGACAAGCTGTGCCTCATACCTACATCAGAAAGAAAAATGCAATGTATGATAATTAGTAGTCTCTCCGTGAAGTTTAAAAATCTTAGTATCCTAGAAAAAAGAAATTAAACCAGGCTGTGCATCAATGATTGATTGCTATTTTTGTAGCTATGTTATCACTGCATATTAAAACCAAAAAATGGAATAATGTAGTAATCTTTGCCTTTTCAGGTAGTCAAGGAAAAAAAAAAGAGAAAAAAGTATCTTTTATTTTTATTTTCCTAGTATGTTCTCTGAGTTGGGAGTGTTATAGTTTCACTAAATTGTAGTGGTATTATCAGTTATCGTCTCAATGCTTAACTATAAACCTGAAAAAATTAAGAGTTCAGAACCAGCATTCTAGTATTATGTTATGTGTAGTTTCATCCAGAAATACAACTTACCCTTCTCCTAAAACCATTCCTCCTAAATCTGCAACTTCCTACAAAGAAATCCTCCACCCATTCACTTGCTCCATCTCCTTCTTGAAACGCTTGTCATGATCCACAAATGCTGCAGCAAAGCTCCCTGTTTGATTTCTGACTTCAGACGGATCCACGTCATAGAAACCGGCAAAATTATGTAGTCAGTATTGCTCTTACGTTCCATGATCATTATGAGTTCATCCAGGCACCACCGCGACGAAGCATATGCTTTGGAGAACATGATTATCGATATTTTTTATTGTTGTTGTCGCACGTGTGCGGCGTTAGGCGAAAACATCCACCCTCAAATTTGGTATTATCTAAAAATATGTGGAAAAATAGAATGAGAGTCGCCATCTAGTATTTTGATTACTAGGAACGCTAACTGGTCTTAGAGATCAGATACGGGGACTGATTGCATAAAGGGAACGTATTAGCACCCCAAATAGGCTCAACCTAAGGTAAGCTGTATTGTTTTATTTGTCTGATAAATCTAAAGTCTTGTCGTGCTTTCTAGTTGTTGGTCCGTCTGTGATTTAAGAAAAGTTCTTATCGGTAAGGAAATTCATATCTTATCGAAAAAAAACTAATCATTCTAACCTCAACAAAAAAAATTTAATATCTGGAGTACGTCTTACGTATAAGATCATAGCCCTAGATATTAAAAGAAAACAAAATAATTTTTTTGAATTTTTGAAATATTAATCTAGTTCTTGTGACTTTAATAAACTTATTATTAAAGCTTAAAATGCATGCTAAAACCTTTTTTTTTTTTAATGAAGATATAATATGATTTTTTTTTTAGAGAGACTTGACCGTATGTATAAAAAAAATTTTATTATTTTTTATTTTTTAATGTCTTTACGAAAATCAAGTATTTTAATACTAGATTTATATCTTTACAGTATAAAAATACAAACCAATATTGTTCAAAATGCAGTAGAAAATTTACGGAAAATCATAGATTCTTTTGAAATAATTTGCGAAGAAAAGTTTTTTTTTTTTGCGCTGGGCCCAAGCCTAACCGGGTCACTGGCCAAAACCAGTGACCCCACTCACATTAGCATTTCACTGTTCAAGTGAATTATATTCACTTGAACAGTAAAAATGCAAAAACTGAAATTGCATGCAGAGACGAAGAGAACAAACCTGGTGGCGGAAACGATGTCGAAGACGATGGTAATGGCGTACGCTCGCAGTGATGTTGGTGGCGGTGCAGAGGAAGCCGACGATGGCTCACGGTGGTTCTGACGGTGGCGGGCAGTGTTTGCTGCAGTTTTTTTCTTTTTCTTCCCCGTATTTCTGTTATGCTGTCTTCTTACTCTGTTTTTTTTGTTCCCTCCTGTCAACGGTGTTCCTGCCTCTCTGCAGTGCTAGCGGTGGTGATGGAGAATGGCAGTGGCTGCTGGAAGAAGAAGATGGTGAGCTGACGATGGCGTGGGCAGTGCTGGTGCGACTCTCTCCCCTTCTTTCTTTCTCCCTCTGTCGTTCCCCTCTGGTTTTCCCTCTCCCTCTGTTTTTCCTTTCCTCTCTCATTGCTTTTCCTTCTCTGTTCTGCTCTTTCCTCCTTGCTGTCTCCTCTTTTTTTCACCACGGTCCTTCTCTCTGTTTTCCTCTTGCTGTCTTCGTTTCCCCCCACTTGTTTCTCCTCTCTCTCTGTCTCGTCTTTCTCCTTTCCGTTTTTCCTCCTCCTTGGTTTCGTTCTTTTTCTCTGCTTTTATAGCCAAAATTGCATGCGTTTTTTTACTTTTATATTAAAGACGTTCGGTAACGGTCCCATAACTGAAGCAATCAAGCAATCCGCGGCATTTTCTTGCGGTTCTTGTATGCTAAAACGGCTGCTTTGAAGATGATGATAAATAGTGTCTAAGGAAACGGCGTCGTTTCACAATTCAAATGACTATTTTCGATTCGGTCCTTGGCTGTTTTTTGAAAATTTTCTAATCAAGCCCCCGGATGAATTGTAATGGGATCCCTTGAATTTAGTAACTTTTCCGGTTTAGTCCTTGGTTTTGGATTGTTTCAATTAAATCCCTAATTGGCCATCAAACTTCAATAATTTTAAAATTAAGCCCCTGATTTGACTAAATCAATCCTTCAAAATTATAATTGGATCTCAGAACTTTGATTTCTTCCAATAAAAGTCTAAATTGACTTAAAAGATCAATTTTCTTGCAATCAAACCCTCTATAAATCCAATTAAACCTTGGATAAAATTTAATTGAGTCCATAAACATTTTATTTTGAAATTTTCTTTCTCAAATTGAATTTTTCTTGTCCCCAAGGTTCTCATCCGTAAAAATATACTGTTCAATTTTAATCTTTTTCATTTTTTGAACCTCCTAAATCAATTTTGACCTTTCTTCGGCATTCAAACATCCATTTTTGCTTCTATTATTTTTTTGGATTTCTTCAGAATATATATATATATATATTATATTTTCTCATTTTCATTTTTGTTTTGTTTTGTGGAACCAGAAAAGAGGTAACAACAGTTGTATTGCCTGTTGGAGCTCTGACTTGATATTTTCTCCTCTCCCAATTTCATCATGGTCTCTAAACGTGTGAATCCCTGCTTGAACCAGAGCTGTGTAGAGGTGATCGGTAAAGTTCTTGCGGGTGTCTTCACCTCTAAAACTCAAGAACACTTGATATTTACAATTAGAGAACCGTGAAAATGAGGATTCTTGATATTTCCCAGAAGCCATTTCGAGACTAGCAAAGAAAAAAAGTTGCAGGATGAATGTCGATAATTCAAGATCGATAGCACAACAATTAGCTGAAGTATTTTTTGAAGTTGCAGGATGTGTTATTTTATTTTATTTTTATATAAAAAGATGAAATAAAACAGATAAAATAACATAAAAAAATGAATCATTACATATATTTTGGTATTGACACATAAAATAATATATTTCATATATCTTATTATAAATCCAAGATTTATAAATAAAAATCAATTAATAAAAATAATATCATATTACAGGGAAAAATGAAAGAAAGTGAAAGTCCTGACAAATATTTATAAATAAAAGATCTCATGTTTTCCATGATAAAGAAAGGAGGAAGATACAAAACTACTTTCATGATAAGCTTTTCAAGAAAAAAGAAAAAACCATTTCAAAAGCTTTCCAGCTTTTTTAATGTTACTCTAAAAAAATGCAAACATCTACTATGGGTATGTTGCAAGTTCTAGACCTCTCTTTGCAAAATACCACCAAGCGACATTGCGAGCACTGTATTTACCATGGAAACCACAATAATAATTTCTAAAAATACGAGAAGCTATTTCTACTTTGGCCGCGTGTGCATCGTCGCTACTGTTGTTGGCATTGATAACTTCATCCCTTGATTGGATAAAATCATCCTTTCCTTCCTCTTCATGCAACCATCGCACACCAATCGTCCTTACTTGAATAATTGGATCATGTCCAAGCACTGAAATACTCACGTCATCACCATTATCAAATGTAGGATCACCGACCCCTAATTTCCGGTGGCTTAGCAATTGGAATTCACGAACACCACGCTCGTAAATCATAGGGGAGACAAAGGCTTGACAACGCAAGGATAGACCACTGGTGTGGTTTCTGATTTCAATATAAAAAGGATCATAGCCACTGTACCCTGACGTCACACTAAACCTTGTGAACAGATTAAAGCCACATATCCGGTGCGCAGGAGGTGATGAGGATATTTTGAATGAAAAGTTATCTACAAACTCATTCTGAATTAGCCATTTATCCTCTTCTTCCTCCTTATAAAACCCCCTTAACATCTCATCTTCATCAAATACAGATACGACAACGTTGAATATGCCATCTGTAAATGTTATCTGTACCGCCAAAACAATGTCTATAAAATGAGCCAAAGAAAAGTATTCAAATGTAGATTTCAAAGAAAATAACATGGGCGGCGAGGGAGGACCTGAAATCTGGATGGCTGTATTTGAGCACTAACCGTTTCCATTATTCTGAATACGTGAGAGTCTAACTTTTGGATTAATTCTTGCTTTATCCGATCTTGGAACTTGACCAAGTGATCACAACCTTCTGGTACAGTCCAATAGTTTGGATTTGCAAGTCTTTGCAGTGAATAGCAAAACGATATATCTAACATACCCAAATGGGATGGAAGCTCTGGGAGTGCCTCAAGCATTTTGCAATTTCTTAAATATAAGTATCTGAGTAGACCAAGACCCTTAATGCTTTCTGGAAGAGAACGAATTGTTGTTCCACTTAAATCTAGACTCTCCAAGAAGCGTGGCAGTGAAAACGAGGTAAATCTCAACATTTTTCTCGCTGAAAACCTAGAGGGAAAGAATAGCTTCAATGGAAGAGATGTAATGTACGATGCACTTGCAACAATTCCATCACTTTGAAGCAAGTTGCACCCCTGATGATGCTCTAACTCCATATTTAAGATGTCAAGATTTGAGCAACCATCTAAAACCAGCTCTTGAAGTGAATTCAATCTACTCATTTCTTCTGGAAGCTCCATAAGACTTGAACAATTTCTTAGATTTAAGATCAACAGTCTTTGTAAATCACCAATAGAATTGTGAATTTGAACCAAACTGATGCAGTCTTCAAATATTAGCTTTTCGAGGGCTGGGAGACCCGAGAAGTCAGGGGTTCTAATAAGATCACGAGAGTGACGGAGATCAAGAACTTTCAATTTTGGAAGAAACTGTGACAATACATGAATTTAGTTGTTATCAATTAAAAACGAGAGAGATAGCTATAGAAACTGTGACAATACATGAAATTAGTTTATACATACCAGTTTGCCTTTCCAAGCATCAACTAGACAACTTCTGGATAGATCAAGAACCACAAGCTTCTCCAAGCATACGTGATTTGGTATGGATCTTGAAGACAATCCATGCCAACATAACCATATCAAATTCTTGGGAAAGTGCTCCAAACTTCCATGAAAATTAGTGTAGTTTAGTTGGAGAAATTTTACATCTGTCATCTTTCTAAAAGCATCAACAGGAAACAAACTTTTTTGTAATTTTCCCCTATCAGAAAAATCAGAAAGCCAATGTTGAAAGAAGTTAAGCCTGCGGCGCTTTCGGCTCACCATTGAATCAGTACGACAACTTTTGCATAATTATCTTCCATTAATGCATGCATATCAATAGTAAGGCCATGCAATTTTTCAGCATCCTGCATAATAATATTAAAAGTACATGAGAAAGGAAAGTAAATGAAAGAATATGTCAATGCACCACAAACCATTTAAGTAGACATAAAAAAATTGAGCTACTTACAGTAGTTCCTTTCAAAACGGTAAAAGCATTCTCGTGACGCCATATTCTTTGACATTTGGGGGATTCTTGATGAGCAATTTCCCTTCCCATATCTCTTACTAGTTGATGCATCCACAACCTTTGATGACTATTGATTTCAACAAGACATCTATCGATGAGATTGTCAATCCCAAATCTTGCACCTTTATCGAGCCCATCCAGTATCCTGACTGCATCATCCACATCCATTCCATTGAAGAAACATGCGATATCAAGGAATAAGTTCTTCAGACAATCACCATCAAGAAAGTCATAACTTATTCGAAGAACCTTTTGAACTTCAAAATTAGAAATCACTTCCAATTGTTGTAATGCGCTTTCCCATATTTCTCTTCCTTTTCCGGACAATGAGGAGCCAATAACTCGAAGAGCTAATGGAAGTCCATTACAATGATGTACTATTCTCCAATAGTCTTCTACAAAATCTTTAAGTGGGTAAGCTCTTCCAAAGGCATTCCAGCTGAAAAGCTCAAGCGAGTTTTTGTTATCTAAAGGTTTTACTTGGAATTTGACACACTCGGTATCATTAGCTGAAAACAGACCCTTATTTCTGGTTGTTACAATGATTTTACTTCCTTTACAAAACCAATTTTGCATACCAATGATTTTATTGAATTGGTCCCTTTTGTCCACATCATCTAGAACAATAAGAGTTCTTCTGCAACATAAGGCATCCTTAATCTTCAGAATTCCTTCATCTTCATCATGTATCTCATCAACAGTCTTTTTTAGGATGTCGGAAAGAAGTTGCCTCTGTAGGCAAACTATATGCTTTGATCTAAAGTTTGACAGGAAGCTCTTTCCTACAAATTTATAAAAGTTCTGGTTATAAACACTCTTAGCTATGGCTGTCTTTCCAACTCCACCAATTCCATAGAGTAAAGCAATGGCAGCACCATCTCGACGAAGCATAGTTTTTGGAGAACACGATTATCGATATTTTTGATTCTTGTATTGCCTTCTGGAGCTCGGAATCTATATTCTCTCCTCTCCGAATTTCATCATCATCTCTAAATGTGTGAATCCCTGCATCAACCAGGGCCTTGTAGAGGTGATCCGTAAAGTTCTTGCGGGTGTCTTCACCTCTAAAACTCAAGAACACTTGATATTTACAATTAGAAAACCGAGAAGAGTAGGATTCTTGATTTTTCCCGGCAGCCATTTCGAGTCTAGCAAAGATAAGACTTTTCAAAGATCTTAACAAAAAAAAAAAATGAGTTGCAGGATTGATGTCGATAGTTCAAGATCGACAGCACACCAATAAGCTGAAGTATTCATATAATATTATCTACTTTTTCTGTAAGACAATTTTCAAGTTAATTCCCTGCAATCAACTCCTCCATGCCCTTTCATAAAAATATCTGTACATATGATAAATCTCTATGCTGATCCAACAAAATCGGTTGACGAGATCATCAATAATTAGTTTCTAACAGTGAATTAATCGAAGTGATTCTCAGTTACAGCAGAGTTACATTCCGCAATATAACATAATACTAAAAGAGATAAGAGAGAGAAAGTACTTGCAATCTTCACTTTCCCTTCGCTGATGTTCTCTTATCAGTTCATCAATTTTCTGCTTTTAAATCTGTGGTAGGACCTTTTTTTTAATAATACTATGTGACCATTTCCGCGTTAGGACCTTTTTTTTTTTTTTTTTAATTTGCTCAAAATTGAGAGAGAAAGGGTGGATTGTAATTTTAAGACAAGGGATCCCCACAACAAGTCCACTCTCTCTATGGTATGGAACGTTTCCGCGTGAGGAATTTTCCATGGCTAATATGGAATTTGAGGTGTTTAATGGTTTGTTCTCATGTATAAAAAAACTCGTCAATTAGATTTTTTATAAATAAAATTTAAATTTAAATAAAAAAATATTAATTTAACTAAATCTTGCTAACTCCCAATGAAATTGAATCATATCAACATCAAATAATTATTTTTAAAACAAAAAATAAAATAATCTTATTTTTATAAAATAATTGATTTAAGTTAATTAGATAACGCAGTTACCAAAATTTATTTTAAAAACATGTTTAAAAGTATTATAGTGGTTGTTTTTTAAGTTTTTTTTTTAAAGTATTTTTCATTCTAAAATATATTAAAATAATATATTTTTTTATTTTTAAAAAATAATTTTTAACATGAGAACATCAAATTAATCTAAAAATATAAAAAACATATTAATTTTAAATAAATAAAAATATATTTTTAAAAATATAATATCAAACACACTCTATATTTGTAATCAGGCCAGTCTACAACTGGGCCCAAGACATGGGCGAATGGTTTTAAAATTGAGAGAGAAAGGGTGGATTGTAATTTTAAGACAAGTCATCCCTACAAGGGCGAATGGCACATCTCTGTCTATGGTATGCAACGTTTCCGCGTGAGGAATTTTCCATGGCTACCAGTTATGCATTGAAAATTTTGGTGCCAGGAATTGATGGCTATATATTGACATCCTGAAGTAAGAATCAAGTTAGAAAAATCTAATTAAGAGGAGAAGTTCATGGCTATTATTTCCTGTATATTCCAGTCAGTTTCTCTGACCTCACATGCTTTTATAAATGTTTTTTTTTTTTTTCATAAAACATCGTTAGTAGACCAAACAACAAGCAGTTGTAAGTGGTAAATTAATAAAAAACAATATTGTCTTCGGTTTAGACCAAAACGTATTGTATCAAATGTCTTTCAAGTAGTTTTGCAAAGATATCTGATCATACTAAAAACAAATAGGGATTGCTTTCAATTTACTCCTAACATTTAGGACTAATGCAATTTTTCTTTTTTAGTCGTTTCATTACTAGAAAACTAGCAAATAGCTATGAAAATACCTACAAAAAATATTCCACCAATAAGATAGAAAATTTATGCCATTTATTTCTAACATAGCCATGAAATATGTAATATCAAAAATTTCTGACTAAATAAGAAAATTCCATTAAAAATTTCACTCTGAAAGTACTCAACGAGCTTGCGTTATAAATGAATGTTTATCTTTCACGTGTTTATTCTTTGTCAGCACCTAACAATTCATGATTGTTATAAGCATTACTAAAAGAACTAGCAGTGATTATGTTTATATGACATGCAATTGGCTTTCCCCTTGATATTTACACAAATTAAAAAATTAAAATGTCATAAACCATTTCTATTTAAAAAAAAATAGCAACACCTCCTCTATACAATAAAATATAATTTAAATTAAATTACTACAAATCAATTGATTTTATTCAATCTTTCCTTATCATTGAGTGAAGAGTTCACTCAACTTGTATTTTACCTAGTTTTAAAATTATTTTTTAAAAATTGTTTTCTATTAATACATATATTTAATGGGCAGCCTTTATTATGTTTCAAATTGTATGTTAATTAGCCAATTGCATGTAAATGAGTTTAATTCTGAACCAATTACCTAAAAATAATTTTAATAAGTGAAAATCAATTCTGATCCAGATTCTTTGACACCTTCTCCACGATAGATTGGACAAGCTGTGCCTCTCTTCCCTTCCTCTACCGTGTTTGCTCGGTTCTTGCTCTTCGATCCCCCTCCTTATTCCTAAAAAAAGTGAAAGCCATTACAAATATTTGTAAATAAAAGATCTCATGCTATACAAAGAAAGAAGGAAGATTGCTAGAGATACAAAACTATTTTCCTGATAAACTTTTTTTTTTAAAAAAAATTCAAAAGCTTTCCACTTTTGTTGTTATCAATTACAAAACGAGAGAGATAGCTATAGAGAGACTTGATACATACCGATTTGCCCTTCCAAGCATCAATTAGACAGCTTCTGGATAGATCAAGAACCACCAGCTTCTCCAAGCATACGTGATTTGGTATGGAGCTCCAAGACAATCCATGCCAACTTAACCATATCAAATTCTTGGGAAAGTGCTCAAAACTTCCATGAAAATTGAAAATTGGTGTAGTTTAGTTGGAGAAATTTTACATCTGGCATCTTTCTAAAAGCATCCGTGCTGAGGATGGGAAACAAACTTGTTTGGCCAGTTTGTAATTTTCCCCCATCGGAAAATCAGAAAGCCATTGTTGAAAAAAGTTAAGCCTGCGATAAACCATTGAATCAGTACAGACAACTTCTACATAATGATATTCCATTAATGCATGCATATCAATGGTAAGACCACACAATGTTTCAGCATCCTGCATAATAATATTAAAAGAACGTGAGAAAGGAAAGTAGATGAACGTAATCTTTTTTTAGAAAGTGAATTTTAAAAAAATAAATTAATTTTTTAAATTTAATACTGTAACAGAAAATAAGTTAAAAAACATTAATATAATTAAAAATAAATAATAATCAAAATAATAGAAATTAAATCTAAAAAATTAAAAAAATTAAAAATAAATAAATTAAAATAATAATAATAAATATTTTATAAATTATTTCAAATAAAAATAAATAATAATAAAAAAAAATAAGGATCAAATCTGTTAAATAAAAAATAAAAATAAAAACAAATAATAATTATAAAAATAAAAACTAAGATTAATATAAAAATTAAATTTTAAAAGATGAAATTGAAAATAAATATTTAAAATAAAATATTTATTGTAATAAAAAATTTAAGGATTAAATTTGATATAATTACCAAATAACATGATATTTTTAAATTTTTTATAATTTTAAAAAAATATTTTTTGTTTAAATGTTCTAAAAATCAAGTAAAACTTTTCTCCAACTCATCCACTCTCGCTGGGCGCCTGCTCTGGCCGTAACTCCATCCTCTCGCATCCAAAACCAGCATCAACACCACCCACCAATAAGAAAAAGGCACGTGGAGGATCATGACTCTGAATCAGGTACTAGGTCGGCTACCGAGTGGTGTTCCGTTTTGAGCCATTGAGTATTGCTGTGGAGTGGAGGGACATCCTATAAAGTGTGGGTTTAGCGAATTAGGGATTACAAGTGCTGATGGCAAGAGGTTTATTGAGTGGGGGTTCTATAAGAATGGAGGTTCCATGGTGTGATAGTAACAGGATTCTGTTGTCAAAAGAGTATGTGAGGTTTCCCGTCGGAAAATTGGAAGAGAACTCGAGTGTTTTTTAGTTGTTTAAACAGCAAATGGGCTTGTGGAGGTCACCGTCTTGGAAATTGGTGAGCATCAACAAGGTGACAAGTAAGAATAGATATTTAATATATTTTATTATAAATACAAGATTTTATAAATAAAAATCAATTAATAAAATAATAACATATTACAACGGGAAAAAAAAGTGAAAGCCATTACAAATATTTATAAATAAAAGATCTCATGCTATACAAAGAAAGAAGGAGGATTACTAGAGATACAAAACTATTTTCCTGATAAGCTTTAAAAAAAAAAAAAAAACAATTTCAAAAGCTTTCCACTTTTGTTGTTGAATTTTAATTCTATCTTTTAATTTGATAATTTTCAATCAAAATTAATTTTAAAATTTTTAATTTTGATGATTATTATATTTTATTTTTATAAAAAAAATATCTATATTAATTTATTGTAAAAATTTAATATAATCAAATTAATTTTTAATTAAAATAAAATACATTCAAATTATAGAATCCTCTTAATTATATTTTCAAGACATATCCACCTTTTTTTTTATTACAAGTGAACTTGTTTGGAAAAGGATATATGTAGAAGCAAAAAAGAATTACCAATCATATTTTACCATGTATTATTTTTTATTTTATTTTTATATAAAACGATGAAATAAAACATAAAAAATGAATCATTACATATATTTTGGTACTGACACATAAAAAAATATATTTAATATATCTTATTATAAATCCAAGATTTTATAAATAAAAATCAATTAATAAAATAATATCATATTACAGGGGAAAAAGAAAGAAAGTGAAAGTCCTGACAAATATTTATAAATAAAAGATCTCATGTTTTCTGTCGCACCCAAAAAAGAAAAATCAGCGCGCGGCATCGACTAGCGATTTTTTGTCTTGTTGTTTGCTTGAATTGGTTCGTTGGAGTCGCCACCTAGTAATTGATTTCGGGCTACTAGGAAACCGGATGTACTGGTCTTGTCAGAGATTCGCGGGTAAGGGACTGGTTGTGGTTAGGGAAGGTATTAGCACCCCTAACGCACCCTACCTGAGGTAAGCTGCTTCGTGGCTTTGACGTGTTAAAGAAGTTTTAATAATTGTCTTTTCATCGAAAATTAGAAATATCACTTACGTAGAAGTTAATAATTCTTCACCGAGATCCGATCAAAATATTAAATTCTTCTTTAATATATTTGCAATTTTATCATAAAAAGATATATACAAATAAATAAAACAAAATACAAACACACACACATACACTATTTTTGTTTCTTTTCTTTTCTTTTACATCCATATTTACAAAATACAAATGGTTCAAAAATCAACAAAACAATTACATCAAACAATTCAAAATTACAAAATAAACCCTAAAACATCCTAAGGCTTCAGGAACAGTGCACGGGAACAGTGCTGGGAAGGCTTCTGGGGGCAGAAAACAGTGGCGGCGCGTCTTCCCACCCGCCACCGCCACTGGCGGCGCGTGGGTTCACGCGCCGCCGATGAAGGCCGAAAACCAGTGGATCGGGAGCGCCTTCTTCTCCCCTGTCTTCCTCCACCGGCGGTGAGGGTCATCGTCGCCTGCAACAAAGACAAAAACACACAACAAGCAGTCGGTTTTAATTTTTCTTTCCGTTACAGATTTGCTTTTAATTTTTTTGTTTTCTGTCCGTGGTTCCTTTCTTCTTCTCCGACGATGGTTCTGTTGCAAAGAGGAAGGAAGATCTGTCGTGGATGGAGCCGCTACGGCTGACGGTGAAGATGGTGAGGCGACTAGCGGGTTGAGCCGCGGCGGGCGCTGGGTTTCATCTTCTTCTTCTCCTCTGCTTCAGGCAGCCGATCTGGTGGTTGCAAAGGGGATCGCGGCTGTGGTCGCTGCTGCTGTTGTCCGTCCGGCGGTGAGAGCAGACGCTGGTGCTGAGGGCGAAGAGAAATGGGGAACAAGGAGATGGGGACGACAACCTTCTTTGTTGGCTGGCTTTTTGTTTCGGCTGGGGAACAGCAAGGTGAGGGGGAAATGGTGAAGATCTGTGATTTGGGGGGGATGGAGTGGCTGCTCCGGCTGGTTTTTAGAGAAAAATCCAACCGCGGAAAAAATAATCACCAGGCAAAGGGGGGGAGTTTCGGTGGTGGTGTGGTCGTTTCGGACGGCGATTGTGGGGGAAGAAAAAATTTCAAACTGGGGCTGCTGTTTTGGCCGGTTGAGGGAGAATGATTCAAACCGGGGAGGGGCTGCCATTTCTCTTGTGTTTGTGGCTGGCGGCTGTAAGAAACAAAAAATTCGGGCGGCTGTGTTTGGATTTTTAGGGAAGGGGCGGCTGTGTATGAGAAGGTTTAGGTTAGGGTTTTCTGTATTTTCTTTAGATGTTGTCAAAATTACCCCTTGAATGTGTTGAGGAAACCAGTATTTATAGGCAAAATGTTGCTAGGTTTTTCAACTTGGTCCCTCAACTTCTTTCTTTTTTGTAAATTTTGATTTTTCTTATTTTTTTGTATTTTTTGAAAACGAGCAAAATCAACGTCGACTCAATGAGGAAAATCAATGATTTTAAAAATGACGCGTGAAAAGTCGACCGCGCTCGAAAGTCTTTTGAAAATTTAAATTCTTTTTAGACGACGTTGAAAATGCTAAAATGACGAGAAAATATTAAAAAAAACATATTTTTTGGATTTTCATTGTTTTTCTCTATTTTTGGATTTTTTGAAAATATATAAAAAAACATGGGTCAAAAAATGGGTAACAACAGATGCCCCCTCTTTACAATGCTTACGAAGCGAAAATCATCAATGTTTTGCATAGTAAGCTTTGTAAAGAAAAACTTGTCTTTCCGCTTGCTCAATGTCCACTTCATCTAAAAACCTTACTCTGTTCTCTTTTTTTTTTTTTTTTTTATTATTATCCTGAGATCCCATCTGGCGACCTCCTTTAACCCAAAACCAAAGAAATGTGTGTAACTCGGTCAACCTGAAATCCCATATGAAAATTCCCTTTAACCAAAGCTACATGAGATCCCATCTGGCGACCTCATTCAACTGGAACAAAAATATGTGTAACTCGGTTAACCTAAAATTCCATCTGGCGATTCCCTTTAACCAAAGCTACATGAGATCCCATCTGGCGACCTCATTCAATTGGAACGAAATATGTGTAACTCGATTAACCTGAAATCCCATCTGGCGATTCCCTTTAACCAAAGCTACATGAGATCCCATCTGGCGACCTCATTCAACGGGAACTAAAAAACTGTGTGTAACTCGATTAACCTGAAATCTCATCTGACGATTCCCTTTAACCAAAGCTACATGAGATCCCATCTGGCGACCTCATTTAACTAAAACAAAAGAATGTGTAAAAAGTGGTCTGAAAAAATGATGGTCTCATTGTACGGGTGACCGACCCTAAGAAAAATGATGGTCTCATTGTACGGGTGACCGACCCAAGAAAAATGCTGGTCTCATTGTACGGGTGACCGACCCTGGAAAAATGATGGTCTCATTGTACGGGTGACCGACCCTAAGAAAAATGCTGGTCTCATTGTATGGGTGACCGACCCAAGAAAAATGTTGGTCTCATTGTACGGGTGACCGACCATAAGAAAAACGATGGTCTCATTGTACGGGTGACCGACCCAAGAAAAATGCTGGTCTCATTGTACGGGTGACCGACCCATGACCGACCCTAAGAAAAATGATGGTCTCATTGTATGGGTGACGGACCCAAAGAAAAATGCTGGTCACATTGTACGGGTGACCGACCCAAGAAAAATGCTGGTCTCATTGTACGGGTGACCGACCCTAAGAAAAATGATGGTCTCATTGTACGGGTGACCGACCCAAGAAAAATGATGGTCTCATTGTACGGGTGACCGACCCTAAGAAAAATGTTGGTCTCATTGTATGGGTGACCGACCCAAAATGAAAAAAATGTGAAGAAGTGTGGTCTCATTGTAATGGGTGACTTACCCACGTGGAAAGAATATGAAAAGGTGGTCTCGTTGTGATGGGTGACCTACCTAAATAGAAAGAATGTGATGTGCGGTCTCATTGTAATGGGTGACCTACCCAAAAAATAGAAAAAAATATGAAGTGTGGTGTCATTGTAATGGGTGACCTACCCAGATAGAAAAAATATGATGAAGTGTGGTCTCATTGTCATGGGTGACCTACCGGATGAAAAAAATGTGAAAAACACGGTCTCATTGTCATGGGTGACCAACCCAGGTGGAAAGAATGTGAAAAAAATGGTCTCATTATGATGGGTGACCTACCCAGATGGAAAGAATATGAAGTGTGGTCTCATTGTAATGGGTGACCTACCCAAAAAAATGTTGGCGAGGGCTCAAAGGCGCACTCGAAATGAGGTAGGGTTAGAAAACGTGCTACCTGGGAAGTGAGGGCTCAACGGCGCACTCGAAATGAGGTAGGGTTAGAAAAACGCACTACCCGAGATGATGGCTCAAAGGCGCACACAAAAAGAGGTGAGAGCTCAAAGGCGTACTCAAAATGAGGTAGGGTTAGAAAACACACTACCCAAAAGATGATGAAACACCGACTTGACAAATGTTAAAAGCAATGCATTATGATCAATATGCATGTATACTTACCTGAGAAAAATAGGTCCCCCTTTCTTCATGATGTCTCTTCTTTCTCAAAAGTTGGAGTGTTGGCAGTGGACTTCGATGGCTTTTTCGCTCTTGCTTACTCCAATCATCCCTTGTGATTTTTACCTCTAGGAAAGACTTGATATCATCATACTTCTTTGTCCTCCGCCTCTTTATCTCAAGGGTTGTCAATTTTGCTCGACATTTTCTTAGAATGGGAATCATGGAGCCAACTCTATCATATGTTTTTTTTTTATTGCCCCCTAGCTTGATCATGCCCCCAAGTGTTCAATTCGGGTTTGTGGACGGGGCTATGTGAAGGAAGGTTTGACAAGGAGTTGTTTTCATGCAGAATTTTTGAAATTCCAAAGTTATTCCAAACACAGAAATCATTTTGACATCGATTCAAAGCAAGCTCGTTCTGAAGAAATTCAAGTGTTTCCTATGGAGAGGTTATCAAAAGTGATGAAAACTTCCTTTTTTTTTTTTTTGCTTTTGGTAAAACAAATATGAAGTGACATCTGGTTTGTCAGAAAAGGTTTAAAATTCAATTTAAGGGTTATTGAGAACCGAGGTTCAAAGCATCTATTTTATTTGCATGAATAATGATTTGGTTCACATGAGAAAGCATTGCCTACCGATCCAGATTGCTTGCCTTTGATCAGAAAGGGCTTGATTAGGCACGTAATGTAGGCTTGGGCTCTTGGCTATGAAGAAAATGATATTTGTAGGCTCAAAAGGTGTTTAAGGGATTTGAAGACTAAGGATCACTTGTGCTTGTTTCTTGACCTTTTGTCATTTGACTGTCTTTCGAAAATTGTCTATCGTGCCCCCTTGTGTTGGGCTTGGACTTTTTCTCTTTGCTTTTGTTTTCTTCATATGGTTTTGAGCATCATCATATTGTTTTTTTTTTTTGCTCAAAACTCTTGATCCTTTGGATTTTTCTTCATGTCCCTCTAGATTTGTTCGGGCACCTTTGATGATTGAGAATTTTCTTTTATGCCCCCTAGTATTGCTTGGGCACTTTCAATCATTGAGGTTTTTTCAATGTCATCGCACTTGCCCCCAGTGTGGGGTGTGATCCTAGCCAAGGTTATTTTTCAAGAAATAGTTATTAGGCTCAAAAGGGGACTACAAATGATATATTTAAGCCTTGTGAAAGAATTATCAAGGATGACCTTTCTTCATCTCAAATGCATGCATTTAGGATCGGCAAGCCTTGCTTTCATGCGAGTATGCAAAGTGATTTCTCATTATTCATGCAATCAAAACTCAGCTTTAGAGTCACTTCATGGTTTTTTTTTTTTTTTTGGGTTTTTCTAGGTGTATGGTTACCTTTCTAAGGAATCATCTAAATTTCCAGAACTCGTTTGTTTTGGACAAACATCAACATGATTTCAGTTTCTGTACTAAACTTTGAATTCCCAAAAATACTTGTGAACATGTGCGATCATGCATAGTTTTGAAAGAAAGGAAAACACACCCAAAGATTCTTGGTGTGATGGTTTCATGCTTAAAGGTTATGCTCAATATGTTCTTTGTATGAAACAACAACAAAAATGAAGGTATATTATGAACACAGGAAAACACATGATCTTATTAACAAGAAAAGGCTCATTTGACAAGGAAAATGTTGCGGAATTTTAAGCTAAGTTGCCAACAAAAAACTGGAACAGGTTGAAACAAAAATCAAGAAGTTTTGCAGGCATGATCAAACATAGGTTTTTTTTTTTTTTTTTTTTTTTACAGAACAAGAATAGGCTCCATTACGCACCGGTGGTGCAATTCCCCTTCGGTTGGCCTTCCCGCCAAACCTTGTACAGAAATACATGATTGTGTCGAGGCTCTTGACCATGTTTGCCCTCAATTTCTTCAGGCAGAGTTGTTGTTGAGTTTTGAACAAAGATGATAGATCAGTTGGAAGGAACTTTCCTAGAGTTATTTTTCAGTATTTGCTCGAGTAAGCTAGAGGCGAGCCACACATGTCTTTAGAAACTCCAACTCTTCTTAAAAATGGACTTTTCGGCGAGCACACTCTTCATCTTTCGTACTTTTCATCGTTCAAAGTCAGGTGTTGTGGACTCGTAAGGGACCTACTTTTCATTCTAGCGCATGCATGAAAAATGTATGAACATGTAATCTATATGATGAACTCGCCCTTCGAGGGGTGACAATATGGTCGTAACTCTTGTATGATGGAGCAAGAATCGTGATTTTTGCTCAAACTCTACAATGAAAATTTTCGGAGTGATGGCCAATGTGTCACCCACAAGTCTTGAGTTCAAGATGCTTCAAGAAGGGTTTGCTCTTATGCAAATAACAATAACACATACAACCTAAGGACAAGTTCTATTCATTATGTGAACAGGGGTAGGTTTTCTATCTGGTCTTAAAAGGGTCTCATATCTGCCCAGTGACGTTCTTCGTAAAGACAGTATGGGGGCGTTGCAAGGAATGGTTAAGGCACGTATACCCACCATTACCAAGCAGACACTCAGATATGAGTTGGGTGTTTCACGCATCTGAACCCTGACCAATAGTCTTAAGGCAGATCGCTAGTTCCCCACCTAACCTAGAAGCTTGTGTGTGCTTTCAAAAATAAATACAGGTGATGCATGAGACAATTCTATAAAATGCATGGAAATAAATATTAAAAAAGATAAAAATGCAAAAAAAACTTAAAACACATCAAATATACAAAGCTTAGTCCAATAATGTCAGAAACAATACCTTCCCCAGTGGAGTCGCCATTCTGTCGCACCCAAAAAAGAAAAATCAGCGCGCGGCATCGACTGACGATTTTTTGTCTTGTTGTTTGCTTGAATTGGTTCGTTGGAGTCGCCACCCTAGTAATTGATTTCGGGCTACTTAGGAAACCGGATGTACTGGTTCTTGTCAGAGATTCAGCGGGTAAGGGACTGGTTGTGGTTAGGGAAGGTATTAGCACCCCTAACGCACCTACCTGAGGTAAAGCTGCTTCGTGGCTTTGACGTGTTAAAAAGTTTTCAATAATTGTCTTTTCATCGAAAATTAGAAATATCATTTACGTAGAAGTTAATAATTCTTAACCGAGATCCGATCAAATATTAAATTCTTCTTTAATATATTTGCAATTTTATCATAAAAAATATATACAAATAAATAAAACAAAAATACAAACACACACACACACACTTCCACTATTTTTGTTTCTTTTCTTTTCTTTTACATCCATATTTACAAAATACAAATGGTTCAAAAATCAACAAAACAATTACATCAAACAATTCAAAATTACAAAATAAACCCTAAAACATCCTAAGGCTTCAGGAACAGTGCACGGGAACAGTGCTGGGAAGGCTTCTGGGGGCAGAAAACAGTGGCGGCGCGTGAACCCACGCGCCGCCAGTACCCGCCACCGCCACTGGCGGCGCGTGGGTTCACGCGCCGCCGATGAAGGCCTAAAAACAGTGAGGGTCATCGTCGCCTGCAACAAAGACAAAAACACACAACAAGCAGTCGGTTTTAATTTTTCTTTCCGTTACAGATCTGCTTTTAATTTTTTTGTTTTCTATCCGTGGTTCCTTTCTTGTTCTCCGACGATGGTTCTGTTGCAAAGGGGAAGGAAGATATGTCGTGGATGGAGCTGCTACGGCTGACGGTGAAGATGGTGAGGCGACTAGCGGGTTGAGCCGCGGCGGGCGCTGGGTTTCATCTTCTTCTTCTCCTCTGCTTCAGGCAGCCGATCTGGTGGTTGCAAAGGGGATCGCGGCTGTGGTCGCTGCTGCTATTGTCCGTCTGGCGGTGAGAGCAGACGCTGGTGCTGAGGGCGAAGAGAAATGGGGAACAAGGAGATGGGGACGGCAACCTTCTTTGTTGGCTGGCTTTTTGTTTCGGCTGGGGAACAACAAGGTGAGGGGGAAATGGCGAAGATCTGTGATTTGGGGGGGACGGAGTGGCTGCTCCGGCTGGTTTTTAGAGAAAAATCCAACCGCGGCAAAAATAATCACCAGGCAAAGGGGGGGAGTTTCGGTGGTGGTGTGGTCGTTTCGGACGGCGATTGTGGGGGAAGAAAAAATTTCAAACTGGGGCTGTTGTTTTGGCCGGTTGAGGGAGAATGATTCAAACCAGGGAGGGGCTACCATTTCGCTTGTGTTTGTGGCTGGCGGCTGTAAAGAAACAAAAAAATTCGGGCGGTTGTGTTTTTGGATTTTTTAGGGAAGGGGCGGCTGTGTATGAGAAGGTTTAGGTTATGGGTTTTTTCTGTATTTTCTTTATATGTTGTCAAAAATTACCCCCTGAATGTGTTTGAGGAAACCAGTATTTATAGGCAAAATGTTTGCTAGGTTTTTCAACTTGGTCCCTCAACTTTCTTTCTTTTTGGTAAATTTTGATTTTTCTTATTTTTTTTGTATTTTTTTGAAAACGAGCAAAATCAACGTCGAACTCAATGAGGAAAATCAATGATGATTTTAAAAATGACGCGTGAAAAGTCGACCGCGCTCGAAAGTCTTTTGAAAATTTAAATTCTTTTTTAGACGACGTTGAAATGCTAAAATGACGAGAAAATATTAAAAAAAAACATATTTTTTTGGATTTTCATTATTTTTCTCTATTTTTTTGGATTTTTTTAAAAATATATATAAAAAAACATGGGCGTCAAAAATGGGTAACAATATTTTTCCATGATAAAGAAAGGAGAAGATACAAAACTAATTTCATGGTACGCTTTTTCAAGAAAAAAGAAAAAAACCATTTCAAAAGCTTTCCAGCTTTTTTAATGTTACGGTTGAAATCTAAAAAAAGCAAACCTCTACTTTGGTTATAGACCTCTGTTTCCAAAATGCCACCAGAGAAATTGTCATCATTGAGGAGAAAGCTATTTCTAAAATACGAAAGCTATTTCTACTTTGGCCGCGTGTGCATCATCGCTACTATTGTGGGCATTGATAACTTCATCCTTTCCTTCCTCTTCATGCAACCATTGTACACCAATCGTCTTTACTTGAATAAATGGCATCATGTGGAAGCACTGAAATACTCACAGTTCATCACCATTTATCAAATGTAGGATCGTTGAAGTGGAATAGCGATTGGTATTCAGTGCTTGACGACGCCAAGACAAAGGCTTTACGACACAAGGATCGACCACTGGTATTGTTTCTGATTTCAAGATCAACGTAACTATAGCTACGGTACCCTGACGTCACGCTTATACCTTTGCAAACAGATTTAAAGCCACATATCCGTGTGCGCAGGATAGGTAAGGATATTTAGATCAACAGTCTTAATGTAAATCACCAATAGAATTGTGAAATTTGTTTAACCAAAACTGATGCAGTCTTCAAGTATTAGCTTTTCAAGGGTTCTTATATGAGATCACGAGAGTGACGGAGATCAAGAACTTTCAATTTTCGGAAGAAACTGTGACAATACATGAATTTAGTTGTTCATATCAATTGAAAAAGGAGAGAGATTGCTATAGAGAGACTTGATACATACCAGTTTGCCTTTCCAAGCATAAACTAGACGACTTCTGGATAGATCAAGAACCACACAGCTTCTCCAAGCATATGTGATTTGGTATGAGAGCTCCAAGACACATCCATGCCAACATAACCATATCAAATTCTTGGGAAAGTGCTCAAAAACTTCCATCAAAATTAGTGTAGTTTAGTTGGAGAATTTTAAATCTAGTCATCTTTCTAAATTAAGCATCCGTGCTGAGGATAGGAAACAAACTTGTTGTAATTTTCCCCCCTCATCGGAAAATCAGAAAGCCATTGTTGAAAGAAGTTAGCCTGCGGCGCTTTCGCTCTACCATTTGAATTAGTACAGACAACTTTTGCATAATCATCTTCCACTAATGCATGCATATCAATGTTAAGGCCTGCACGCAATTTTTCAGCATCCTGAATATAATTATTAAAAATACATGAGAAAGGAAAGTAAATGAAAATAATATGTTAAGTGCACCACAACCATTTTAAGTAGACATTCTATCAAAAAAAAATTGAGCTACTTACAGTAGTTCCTTTCAAAATGGTAAAAGCATCCTCGTGACACCATATTCTTTGACATTTGGGAGATTCTTGACGAGCAATTTCCCTTCCCATAGCTCTTACTAATTGATGCATCCACAACCTTTGATCAATGTTGATTTCAACAAGACATCTATCGATGAGATTGTCAATCCCAAATCTTGCACCTTTATCGAGCCCATCCAGTATCCTAACTGCGTCATCCACATCCATTCCATTGAAGAAACATGCGATATCAAGGAATAAGTTCTTCAGACAATCACCATCAAGAAAGTCGTAACTTATTCGAAGAACCTTTTGAACTTCAAATTAGGAATCACTTCCATTTGTTGTAATGCAACTTTTACCCATATTTCTCTTCCTTTTCCGGACAATGAAGAGCCAATAACTCGAGTGCTAATGGAATCCACTACAATGATGTTACTATTCTCCAAGAGTCTTCTACAAAACCATCAGCAGGGTCAGCTTGTCCAAAGGCATTCCAACT
>NC_133294.1:3310709-3411511 GCF_005239225.2 Populus alba | reverse complement strand
ATAAGTTCTTCAGACAATCACCATCAAGAAAGTCGTAACTTATTCGAAGAACCTTTTGAACTTCAAAATTAGGAATCACTTCCATTTGTTGTAATGCACTTTCCCATATTTCTCTTCCTTTTCCGGACAATGAAGAGCCAATAACTCGAAGTGCTAATGGAAGTCCACTACAATGATGTACTATTCTCCAAGAGTCTTCTACAAAACCATCAGCAGGGTCAGCTTGTCCAAAGGCATTCCAACTGAAAAGCTCAAGTGATTTTTCATCATCTAGCGGTTCAACTTTGCACCGGACCCCCTCAATATCATTAGTTGAAAACAGACCCTTATTTCTTGTTGTTACAATGATTTTACTTCCTTTACAAAGCCAATTTTGCACGCCAATGATTTTATTGAATTGGTCCCTTTTGTCCACATCATCTAGAACAATAAGAGTTCTTTTGCAACATAATGCATCCTTAATCTTCAGAATTCCTTCATCTTCATCATTTATCTCATGAACAGTCTTTTTTAGGATGTCGGAAAGAAGTTGCCTCTGCAGGCCAAACTATATCCTTTTGATCTAAAATTTTGAAAGGAAGCTCTTTCCTTCAAATTTATGAATATTCTGATTAAAAACACTCTTTGCTATGGTTGTCTTCCCAACTCCACCAATTCCATAGAGTATAGCAATGGCAGCATCATGGGACCCATCTTGCAACCATGAGTTGATATAATTTACTAGAGGATCTCTTTCCAATGAAATGAAGGGGTACATGAAACATTTTTTTATCCAATTTTCCTTTGAGACCTTCTCCACAATAGATTGGACAAAACTGTGCCTCGAACCTACATCAAAAAGTAAAATTACAATGTGTGATAATTAGTAGGCTCTCTATAAGCAATAGAAATAAAACAACATTTAGCTAAAGAAATTAAAAGGCAGGTTGTGTGTCAATGATTTGATAGTTAAAACCAAATCATGATTGAAAAAAAAACAAAGAAAGAAATCATAAGTATTTTATTTTATTTTTTCTTATATGTTTTTCTTATCAATACACTTAACTGAAAGAAATTAAGAGTTCACTACCAGCATTCTAGTCTTATGCTATGTGTAGTTTCATCAAGAGATACAACTTACCCATCTCCTAAATCCATTCCAGCCAAATCTGCAACTTCCTTCAAAGCAATCCTCCACCCATTCACCCGCTCCATCTTCTCCTTGTAATGCTTTTCATGTTCCACAAATGCAGCAGCAAAGCTCCCTGTTTGATTTCTGACTTCAGATGGATCCACATCATAGAATACTGGCAAAACTATGCAGTCATCATTCCTCTTACGTTCCATGATCATTACAAGTTCATCGAGGCACCATCTCGACGAAGCATAGTCTTTGGAAAACACGATTATCGATATTTTCGATTGTTGTATTGCCTTCTGGAGCTCAAAACATATATTCTCTCCTCTCTGAATTTCATCATCATCTCTAAATGTGTGAATCCCTGCATCAACCAGGGCCTTGTAGAGGTGATCGGTAAAGTTCTTGCGGGTGTCTTCACCTCTAAAACTCAAGAACACTTGATATTTATAATTAGAAAACCGGGAAGAGTAGGATTCTTGATATTTCCCGGGAGCCATTCCGATTCTAGCAAATATAAGACTTTTCAAAGATCTGAACAAAAAAAAAGGAGTTGCAGGATTAATGTCGATAGTTCAAGATCGACAGCACACCAATAAGCTGAAGTATTCATATATTATTATCTTACTTTTTCTATAAAACAATTTTCAAGTTATTTCCCAGCAATCAACTCCTCCATGCCCTCTCAGAAAAATATTTGTACTTGTGATAAATTAAATCTCTATGCTGAACCAGCAAAATCGGTTGATGAGTTTACATTCCACAATATAACATAATACTAAAAAGAGATAGCAGAGTTACCTGCAATCATCACTTTCCCTTCGCTGATGTTCTCTTATCAGTTCATCAATTTTCTGCTTTTAAATCAACCTTAAAAGTCTCTGTGGTACGGGCCATATCCGCGTTAGGACCTTTTTAGTTTTTTTAATTTGCTCAAAATTGAGAGAGAAAGGTTGGATTGTAATTTTAAGACAAGTCATCCCCACAAATCCACTCTCTCTATGGTATGGAATGTTTCTGAGTGAGGACTTTTTTGGTTTTATTTTGATCAAGACTTGGATGTTGAATATAATCACTAATCTATTTGATTATACAAATGCACACTGAATTTTCCATGGCTAATGGCGGAAGCAGAAAGTCGGAATGTCTAGGCTTGACCAGTTATGCATGGAAAATTTTGGTACCAGGAATTGATGGCTATTGACATGGTGAAGTAAGAAAAAAGTTAGAAAATAAACTCCACAAGTTGATGGCTATAAACATCATTTCTGTTTCTCTCTTTTTTCTCATATCTTTTGCTTCGTGGTTGGTATCACTGTATTCCTTTAACAATATCTTTTGCTCTGAGTAGACGAAGATCCTTTATCTTAAAAAAAAAAAAACAGAGTTGCAGGATTGATGTCGAGAGTTCAACATCGACAGCACACCAATAAGCTAAAGTATTCATATATTATTGTCTTACTTTATCTTTAAAACAGTTTTCAAGTTATTTCCCAGCAATCAAATCCTCCATGCCCTTTCAGAAAAAGATTATGATAAATCTCTATGCTGAACCAACAAAATCGGTTGATGAGATCATCAATAATTAGTTTCTGACAGTGAATTAATCGAAGTGATTCTCAGTTACAGCAGAGATATATTCCACAATATAACATAATACTAAAAGAGATAAGAGAGAGAGAGTACCTGCAATCTTCACTTTCCCTTCGCTGATGTTCTCTTATCAGTTCATCAATTTTCTGCTTTTAAGTCAACCTTACCAGTCTCTGTGGACCTTTTTCTCTTTTATTTTGCACAAATCATTTATCACACGTTTAATAGGGCCTGTAATTCTTGTTATAATTACCAAAATGGACATTAGACGCACACACAACACATAATCCCTCTCATGAACTCACACGGTTCTTCTTACTTCACCCGCCAGTAAGAAAAAGGCACGTGCAGGATCAAGGCTCTTCATATCTGACTTGGAAAGTTTACTAGCCTGTAATTTTGCATCATTTGAATTGATTCTAGCTTTTTCTTTCTGTTGAAAATCAAGTAAAGTAATTGGTTAAATCGGGATGGTAGGAGGGGAAGTTGCTGATTACAGGATCATTGCCCCGAAATTTCCAATAGCTTAGCCATAACAATTCAGATTTTTCGGACAAAAATTATATCGAAAAATTGAGGGGTAAAAAACCCAGACTCTACCCTTCGTATTGTTTCTGATTTCAAGATAAACAAGACGATAAGGATTGCATACTGACATAGTAGAAAACCATGTGAATAGATCAAAGCCACATATCCGGTGCGCGGCGGGTGAGGATATTTTGAATGACAAGTACGTACTCTACAAACTCTTTCTAAAGTAGCCACTCCTGTTCTTCCTCCTCGTGAAACCACCTTAACATCTCATTTTCATCATATTCAAGGACAGCATTGAATCTGTTGCCCTAAAGTTCTATCTGTTCCATCAAAGCAAAATTTATATAATGAGCAAAGGAAAAATTTTCTAGACATACAAGAACAAAAATGTAGAGTTGAAATAAAGCAGAACTTATAAAATGAGCAACGGAGATCAAGAATTTTAAATTTTGGAAGAGACTGTGAAACCACTTGAAATCAGTTGCTGTCCATTGAAAATGAGAGAGATAGCTGTATAGAGAGACTAGATACATACCAGTTTGCCTTTCCAAGCAACAATTAGAGTGGTTCTGGATTAGATAAGGAGCCACAAGCTTCTCCAAGCAAAAGTGCTTTGGGTTGGATCTCAAAGGGAATCCATGCCAACATAACTACACCAAATTCTTGGGAAAGTGCTCATAACTTCCGTAGAACTTGTGTAATTTAGCTGGAGAAATTTTACATTTTGCATCTTTCTAAACGCATCCGTGCTGAGGACAAGAAAAAAACTTGTTTGGTCAATTTGTAATTGTTCCCCCAAGAAAAACTCAGAAAGCCACTATTGAGAGAGGAGTGTAGGAAGAAGACATTGTTGAAAGAAGTTAAGCCTGCAGCGGTTGCAGGCGAACCGTTGAATCAGTACAGACAACTTCTGTACTGATTAATGCATATACAGGGTAAGGCCACACAAATTTTCAGCATCATGCTTCCAAAATATTGAAAGTAAATGTGAAAAGAAATTAAAAGCATGAACATTTAAGACACCTAAATACCATGCAGATAGAAAAAAAGAACAAGGTACTCTGACACTTGTTTCTTTCAAAACTATAAAAGCTTTCATGTAATGCCATATTCTTTGACATTCGGGTGATTCTTGACGAGCAATTTCCCTTCCCATATCTCTTACGAGTTGATGCATTTATAACTTTTTATCATTTTTTATTTTAACAATTTCTACAAGACATCAGTCGATGAGATAGTCAATCCTAAATTCTAGTTCTTACAATTTGCACTTGACACACTCACCATCAGCTACAATCAAAGCCTTATTTCTAGTTCTTACAATGATTTACTTCCTTGGCGAAGCCAATTTCGCATGCCAACAATTGCATTCTTTCGAATTGGTCCCATTTGTCCACATCATCAAGAACAATAAGATTTCTTCTGCAACATAATGCATTTCATCAACATCATGTATTTCATCAGCAGTCTTGTTTAGGATATCTTAAAGAAGTTGCCTCTGTAGACAAACTACACCATTGGATTCTTTTGACTATTCTCTAACATTTGATAGAAAGCTCCTACCTTCAAAACTTATGAAAACTGCTGGTTTATAAACACTCTTTGCTATGGTTTTCTTCCCTACTCCACCAATCCCATAGAGTATATCAAAGGCAGAACTGTGGGAGCCATATTCTTGCAACCATAAGTTGATATGTTTTACTAGAGGATCTCTTCCAATGAAATGAAGGGGGATATGGAATATTTTACGATCCAATTTCTTTGAGACCTTGTCGACAATAGATTGGACAAGCTGTGCCTCATGCCTGCATCAAAAAGAAAAATGCAATATATGATAATTAGTAATCTCTCTATAAAGTTTCAAAATCTTAGTATCTTGGAAAAAACAAATTAAACCAGGCTGTGCGTCAATGATTGAAACCGAAAATGGAATAATGTAGAAATCATTGCTTTTTTCAAGTAACAAAGAACGAAAATATCAGAAAATGAGAAAAAAGAGTTTCTTTTATTTTTATTTTTCTTTAATGTTCCCTGAGTTGGGAGTGGTACAGTTTTTTTTCTAAATTGGAGAGGTAATATTAGTCATTGTCTAAATGCTTTACTACAAACCTGAAAAAAATTAAGAGTTCACTACCAGCATTTTAGTTTATGCTATGTGCAATTTCATTCAGAAATACAACTTACCCATCTCCTAAAACCATTCCGCCTAAATCTGCAATTTTCTTCAGAGCAATCCTTCACTCACTCGCTCCATCTCCTCCTTGAAACGCTTTTCATGATCCAATAATGCTACAGCGACTTCAGATGGATCCACATCATAGAATACTGGCAAAACTATGCAGTCAGCATTCCTCTTGCACTCCATGATCATTACAAGTTCATCGAAGCACCACCTCGACGAAGCATAATCCATCAATTATTTTTCTAATTGTTATTTATTTTGTTTCTTATTATGTTTTGATCGATTATTTTTTAATTTCATCCCTCATTATTTTATTGATCGGGGATTTAATTTCATTATTTTTGTAGGTTTACCTTCTATGAGGTTGGTTGCAGTCTTATAATTTAGGCTACAAATTTTGAAGATTAGGTTGAGTTCATTTTATTTTTTTAGTTCATTTTTAAAAATTGATATTTTTTTTAAATCATCTTTCAACATTGAATTGATTAGGGGTTGAATTTCATGATTTTTTTTTTTGTTATTTCAATATCATGTCTTGAGTTGTAATTTAGTTGGTTAACAATGGGTTAACACATGTCATTTTTGTTTTTCCATTATTTTTTTCGATTGAATTGTTTTTCTTAGTTTTTGCCCTTCAACATTGCATTATCTGAGATTTGAGCTTTGTTGTTTTTTTTTTTTTCTACAAGGTTATCCTGGTCTTAAGATTAGGTTATGTATTTGGCTAACTGACTTGGGTGGACTCAAGTCATTTTTTTAATTCTTTTTTAATTTGATTTTTTTTTTTTTTTATTCTTTAATATTTGATTATTTAAAATTGAGATTCATATTTTTTTTTTATAAGGTTGTTACATTCTCATTTGATTTTTTTGGCTTCGTTATCAAATGCTATGAGGATATATTTGTTATTAAATACTATGAGGATATATTTTTTGTAATATTGGCAAGCATTTTTTTTTTTAGTTGATCATTGTGAATTTCTTTATTAGTTTGTTTTGTTTTATTGTTGTTCTCTATTTTTTTAATTATATTATTAAAATTAATTATATTTATTGAGTTAAGGCAACTTAACAACCTAAGTCTTTAATTATTTTTATTTCAAATAAAATAAAATAAAAAACACTACCGTCACCTCAACATCTTTTTTTACATGAAAAAAAACTTTGCCCTACTAGTAATACAGTTCAGGTAAATAATATAGTTTAAGCTAATCACGTGGCCACAAAGCCCCACTGGGATTCATATTCAATATTCATTCGATGGTGTGTATGGTAGGCTAGACATGTGAAGCCCATTAATTGATTCTGTCCATATTATTTATGTTAACCCGACCCGGTTGTGCTTTTTGAAGGTCCACCAGGCTTGTTCCCCTGTTCAGATCTTAGCAAAAAAATATTGAGTGATCGATCTACATGAGCAATTTTGTTTGTTGCGTTAGCCATGTTTCTTATTTGTCATGCTGTAAGGGGCATTGGAAACCTTTTTATACACATGAATTACTCGCTTCAGGATGAGGAAAGTTTCATAGCTTGTGGATTTGATCGATTCCCAATGGATAAAGAAAATCACTCAGAATTTGTTTCTGTACGGGTCAATACGGAAAAGACATGCCTGTTGCATATGGAGAAAGTGAACGATTGTTGGGAAAAGTTTTCTCACTTGCAGGAGATAACTTGGAGGCCATCGTGCAAGAGATAAACCCTCTTCCTTTCAGTATACTCAAACCTTGGATTCTAATTCAAATAGAATCTTTCCACAATTCAATCTCAAGAAGGCCATCGTTACGAACTCATCATGGTGCTTCGGAGACCAGAGGCAATTTTCACTTCTTCACCTTCTCCATATGCTCTACAAAACTTCCTTTCCGGGATCCTTGATCCTTGGTTGCAGAGGAGAAAACATCTAGCAGTGATAATGAGAACTCTCCTGCAACAAAGGGTGGAGAGTTTCAAAAGAGGATTTGTGATGAAGGCACCATGAAGGAGAAACGTGGAAAGCCAGTGGTTGCTTCAGATAGACCTGGAAAAGGGGACAAGCTACACAAGCACAATATCCACCATAGCGACGGTGCCAAATATATGTCATACTTGAAGATAAGCAAGAAGCAGCACCAACTTGTTAAGAGCCTGAAGCAATCCCGGTAAAAAAAAATTCAATCTAAACCTCTTAACTGTGCGTTAGGTGACCTTGATAATTTGCATGTACAACCATTTAAAGAATTTGTGAAAGAGGAACATAAGAAGTTGCAGGAGCATTGGATACAATTGGCAAGCGAAGATCGTTCTGCAGCATATATATGCAGGCTGTGTTTCGGGATCAGATTGATTAAGGTGCAAACAAACATGGAGAATGTGCGGGAACAAAACCATGAGATCGTGCAAGAAACAAAGAAATCGACATTTCTGACTCTATGGCATTTCTGGTTTTAATTATCTCCCCAAAGAATCAGTCTCTGCAGCTTATTTCTGTTGTTCAAATGGTATTAGAGAACTTAACTTAAACAAATAACAAAGGGCAGAGCAAGAACATATAGGTTACTGTCATCCCTCAAATTTATTTATAGGCAAAATAAAAAATTACAAGATCTTTATCATAAAAAAAAAAAAAGAATCATAACAACCATAATTCCTTTCATCTAAGGGATTACATAACTACACAGGCTTATTCTAAGTCAAAAAACTATCTAGCTAAACTCAAGTCTAAAAACCAGAACATAAAAAAAATACCATAACAAATAGATAAATATGGCTAGAAACTAGCTGATAACAATTTCCTCCCTTTCTGTTGGCTACGATCCTAACCCTATGTATATGAATATGGAAAATAATCATGTCCATTTAAACTCTGATTCAGATGAAGCTTCTCCACATGTACTTGAGTACTTCTGCAGCATGCATGTTGCAGATGCTCCCATTGACCAGGGAGTCCTATCTCTTCTTCTAGTAGACATGTCTGGTCAGCAGTTAACATACCCAATTCATATTAAGATCTCACTGCAAACCATGAATAAACATCTACTGGTGGATTGTCACAGACACATCAAGTTAATGAAGAGCAACGTTCCTATTCGATTGATTTGGAATTGAAAGTGCATGAAGAAGACATCGGGAAAGATTTGATGCACGGACAATCTGATGATGGCCTTCTTAACTACTTCGATGAGGCAAAATATGATTTGGTTTGTGAGGGTGGTGTTATTTTTACACTTGTCTAAGGACACTGAGTCACAAATCAAATTGGCCTGCGTCATACAAAAAATGATGCAAATTCATAGCTGTGCACTGAGTGCCAAATTATTTTAGGTTTTAAAAAGCTTTCAATATAACACCAAATCTAAAAAATATTCAACTCAACCCATCATTATTTTCATATTTAATTTCTTTTCAAAAAAACACACAATAATTTCGTTATCAAAATCATAACGGTCACTGCAATAATAATTTCTAAAAATATGAGAAGCTATTTCTGCTTTAGCTGCTACATGTACATCATCACTAGAGTTTGATGAGCTGCTATCATCATCAGTTCCTTCCTCTTCGTGCAGCATTCGTACACCAACCCTCTTTATTTGAACAACCGGATCATCTGTAAACACTGAAACACTGAATTCATCACCGTTATCAAACGCCGGATCATTGGACCCAAATTTCCAATAGCTTAGCCATAACAATTCAGATTTTTCAGCCGAAATTCTGTCAGAAAAATGGAGGGGTAAAAAACCCAGACTCTACCCTTGGTATTGTTCCTGATTTCAAGATAAACATGAAGATACGGATAGGATACTGGCGTAGCAGAAAACCATGTGAATAGATTAAAGCCACATATCCGGTGTGTAGCAGGTGGGGATATTTTGAATGACAAGTGCTCTTCAAACTCTTTCTGAATTAGCCCTTCCTCCTCATAAAACTCCAACATCTCATTTTCATCATATTCAAGGACAACATTGAATCTGTTGCCCTGAAGTTCTATCTGTTCCATCAAAGCAGAAATTAGAAAATGAGCAAAGGGAAAATTTTCTAAATATCGAAGAAGTACAAAAATGTAGAGTTGAAATACAGTAAAATGGGCGAGGGAGGACCTGAAGTCTCCACGTCTGCATTTGAACGCTGACCATTTCCATTATTCTCAACAAGTGTGAGTCAACCTTTTGGATTAACTCTAGCTTAATCAAATCTTGGATGTGAACTAATTGATCACAATCACGAGCTATGGTAAAAGGGATCAGATTTGCAATTCTTTGCAGCGAATAACAATAGGACACGTCTAACCCAACCAAATTGAATGGAAGCTCCAGGAGCGTTTGAAGCATTTTGCATTCCGCTAATGAAAGGTAATTGAGTGTACCAATGTCCTTAATGCTTGGTGGAAGAAAACAAATTGGAGTTCTACTAAAATTTTGTGTCGTCAAAGAGTATGGCAATGTAAACGAGGTAAATCTGGAATTTTTCATTTCTGAAAACCTGGAGGGAAAGAATAGCTTCAATTGAAGAGATATAATGTAAGATGTGTTAGAGAATAATATAAATCATATCCTGGGACCTCACCTAAGAGCTCAAGCTTTTAGGTTGAGATGGTTCCTTGACATGGTATCAGAGCCTTGATGACAAAGTGGTCACGAGTTCGAATCTCACCATCCCTATTTATTTGATAAAAAATAAGCATAAGATAATGTGGGCCTGTGCAAGTTTCAAGCCCAAAGGGCTTTCACTTGAGGGAGTGTGTTAGAGAATAATATAAATCATATCCTGGGACCTCACCTAAGAGCTTAAGCTTTTAGGTTGAGATGGTTCTTTGACAAGATGTCCTTGCAACAATTCTATCACTTTGATGCAACTTGTGTTGCTCTAAATCCATATTCAAGCTCTCAAGTTCTGAGCAACCACACAAAACAAGCTCTTCAAGTGAATTCAATCTACTCATTTCTTTTGGAAGTTCTGCAAGACTTTTACAATTCTTCATAATTAAGATCACGAGACAATGTAAATCACCAATAGGTTCAGGACTAAATAGATGCAATTTTCAAGTATTATCTTTTCGGATCCTGAGAAGTCTGGGGTTCTGATGAGGTCATGCGAGCCACGCAGATCAAGAATTTTCAAATTTGGAAGAGTCTGCAAAAACAATTACATTTAGTTGTAAACAAAACTAGATACTTACACTTGTTTCTTTCAATACTGTAAAGGCTTCCATGTGATGCCATATTCTGACATTTGGGTGATTCTTGACGAGCAATTTCCCTTCTCATATCTCTTATGAGTTGATGCATCCATAACTTTTTTATCATTTTTTATTTTGACAATTTCTACTAGACATCTATTAATGAGATTGTCAATTCTAAATCTTGCACCTTTACCGAGTCCATCTAGTATCCTAACTGCATAATTGTAACCATTCTATTGAAGAAACAAGCAATATCAAGAAACAAGTTCTTCTGATTATCATCATCAAGAGAGTCATAACTTGTTGCAAGAACCTTTTGAACTTGAAAATTCGGAATCAATAACACGTAGGGCCAATGGAAGTCCATTACAATGACATACTATTCTCCAAGAGTCCTCTAAAAAATCTTCAACTAGGCATCCAAAGGCATGCCAACTGAAAAGCTTAAGTGATTTTTTGTTATCTAGAGGTTCAACTTTGCACTTGACACACTCACCATCAGCTTCAATCGAAGCCTTATTTCTAGTTGTTACAATGATTTTACTTCCTTGGAAAAGCCAATTTTGCATGCCAACAATTGCATTGAATTGGTACCATTTGTCTACATCATCGAGAACAATAAGAGTTCTTCTGCAACAGAATGCACCCTTAATCTTTATAATCCCTTCATCGACATCATTTATCTCATCACCAGTCTTGTGTAGGATATCAGAAAGAAGTTGCCTCTACAGACAAACTACACCATTGGATTCTTTTGACCTTTCTCTAACATTTGATAGAAAGCTCCTGCCTTTAAATTTATAAAGATTAAGGGTGCATTATGTTGCAGAAGAACTCTTATTGTTGCTCCTACCTTCTGCACGATAGATTGGACAACCTGTGCCTCATACCTGCATCAGAAAGAAAAATGTAACGTATAATTCTCTCCGTAAAGTTTCAAAATCTTAGCATCCTGGAAAAAAGAAATCAAACCAGGATGTGCGTCAATGATGGATTGCTACTTTTGCAGCTCTGTTATCACCACATATTAAAACCAAAAAAGGAATAATGTAGAAATCTTTGCTTTTTCAGGTAGTCAAAGAAAAAAGAGAGAAACAAGTATCTTTTATTTTTATTTTCCTTGTATGTTCTCTGAGTTGGGAGTGTTGTAGTTTCCCTAAATTGTAGCGGTATTATCACTTATTGTCTAAATGCTTGACTACAAACCTGAAAAAATTAAGAGTTCAGAACCAGCATTCTAGTATTATGTTATGTGTAGTTTCATCTAGAAATACAACTTACCCATCTCCTAAAACCATTCCTTCTAAATCTGCAACTTCCTTCAAAGCAATCCTCCACCCATTCACTTGCTCCATCTCCTTCTTGAAGCGCTTTTCATGATCCACAATTGCTGCAGCAAAGCTCCCTGTTTGATTTAACCAAAATAAACAACCAAACTGATTTTTTTTTTTAATTTTGTGAACCGAACCGAACCGGAAATGCTCAGCCCTACGTAATTTCGTGTGCAATAGCGAATGGATTTCACGAACACCACGCGTGTAACTGAAAGGGAAGACAGAGGCTAGACGACGCAAGGATCGACCATTGGTATTGTTTCTGATTTCAATATGAACATAACTATAGCCACAGTATGCTGACGTCACATAACTTATGAACAGATTAAAGCCATATATCCGGTGCGCAGGAGGTAAGGATATTTTAAATGAAAAGTTATCTACAAACTCATTCTGAATTAGCCATTTATCTCATCCATAAACACATCCGCAATCTGATAATGAGTCTCTATCTGACATCTTTCTTTGTTTCCATCATCTTTCCTTCAATCACGTGTAGCACAGCTTGTGCAGGGGACCTACCTTTCAACCCGTTACATGCATGATAAATGTATAAATATGTAATCTATATGACAAACTCGTTTTTCGATGGGTGACATATGGTCGCAACTCTTGTATGATGAAACAAGAATCTTGATTCTTACACAAACTCTACAATGAAAATTTTTTGAGCGACGGTCATTGTGTCACCCACAAGTCTAGAGTTCAAGATGCTTCAAGAAGGGCTTGCTCGGATGCAAAACAATGTATACAGAGCATACATCCTAAAGGCAGGTTCTAATCTTTTTAAGTGAGACAAAAGGTAGGTTTACTACTTGGTCTCTAAAAAGGGTCTCTCGTTGTCCCAGTGATTACCCTCTTGAAGGCAATATAGGGGCTTGTAGGCTGTGAGATGGCACGTGTCCAACTATTACCAGTCTAAGCACTCAACGAAGAGTCGGGGCTTACACAAACTTAAACCTTGACTAAAAGCGTAAGGTAAGCTGCTAGTCCCCCTCCTAACCTAAAGCTTGTGTGTGCTTTTAAAAATTACACGATGTGATGCATGAGGCAATTCTACAAAATGCATGGATAAAACAAAAATAAAATAAGACAAAAATGCAAAAACATAAACACATCAAATATACAAAGCTTAGTCCAATAATGTTGAAAACAATAACGTTCCCCAGTGGAGTCGCCATTCTGTCACACGTCGGAAAATCCGCGCGGCATCAGGCTTAACGACTTTTTCATCTTCTCTCTCGTTTGTTTTGCTTTGATTGGTTCGTTGGAGTCGCCACCTAGTTTTTCATTGAAGGCTACTAGGAAACCCGGGTGTACTGGTCTCGTCAGAGATTCACGGGTAAGGGACTGGTTGTGGTTAGGGAAGGTATTAGCACCCCTAACGCACCCTACCTGAGGTAAGCTGCTTCGTGGACTTGATGTGTCAAAGAAGTTTTAAAATTCAGTTCATTCATCGAATTTTAGAAAATACAACTTACGTGTAAGTTCATAATTCTTTATCTGTGAGCAAATCAGAATATTAAATTCTTCTTTATTCTTGCAATTTTATCATAAAAAAAACATTCATAAACAAAATATACACCACACATTCACTTTCAAGCTTCGTGAACTTGATGTAATTTTAAAAATGAAATTTTAGCTCAATTCTAAGGCTTTGATAAATCAGTTATTAGTTCCCAGAATATATGTAGATACATGTTCTATATTTTTATGGAAAATACAACATGATTTTTATCTGTCCTTTAGATATTTGTGCATATAAATTAAATTTATTTTTTTTATTCAATAACATACATAAAAAAATGCAAACACACACAAAACATTTCTTTTTATTATTATTCTTTATCACTTTCTCTTTCTTTTCTTTTCCTTTTCTTTTACATCCACATTTACATAAAGTACAAACTAAAAAAAAAACTCAAAATTACACAAATATTACATTAAACAATTTGAAATTTACAAAATAGTCCCTAAAACTCCAGCAATTGCAGGGAAAGGACTTCTGGAACAACATGAACAGTGGCGTCGCGTTTTCCCACGCGCCTCCGCCACTGGCGGCGAGATTATGAAATTATTTATGAAATTTTTTTTATTGTTACTTATTTTATTTGAAATAATTTATGAAATGGTAATTATTATTATTTAAATTTCTTCATCTTTTAATTTTTTTATTTGTTATATTTTGATCTTTATTATTTTTTATTATTATTTATTTTATTTGAGATAATTTATGAAATTATATTTTTAAAAAATTTAATTATCATTCAACTTCTTAATTTGTAAAGTTTGTTCCTCATTATTTTAATAAAATTGAAAAAATAAAAACATTAATAAGTTATTTTCCAGCTCATTTTCCATAACATAACCAAATACTGGACAATGTTTTCCAATTTATTTTTTATTATACTACCAAACATCGAAAAATAATTTACTTTCCCATAATTCACTTTAAAAAAAAAACTACTTTCCAGCAAACAAACAAGGCCTTAATTGTAAACTAATTACCTAAAAAACATTTTAATAAATGAAAGTCAATTTTGGTCTTATTTTCTTGTTATTTCACAAACAAACCCTCAATTGGTCACAATCTTTAATAATCTTTTCAATTATGTCACTTGATTTCTTTGATTGAGCACTTGGTTTCTTTTACAGTATGGTCATTGGTCTTGATATTCTTTAATTTCATCCTTAATTGCCCTTTTGTACTTTTTTTTTTATTTCACCCTTGATTAAATTAATTTGCCTCTCAAAACTTCAACACCCATTCATTTTAGTCTTTGAAAATTTAATTATTGTAGTCTCGACACAAATTGATTCTCAAACTTTGTTTTTTCTTCAATTAAGTCCCTAGTTGCATTAATTAACATAAACTAAATTTCAATTAAGTCACTAGACTTATTGATTCTTCTAATTTCTAACAAACTGACTTCTAAACTTTATTTTTCTTTTCATTTTAGCTCCTGATCAAGCCACTTAAACCTTTTTAAAGTTCAATTAGGTTTTTTTATTTTTTAATTTAATTGAAAAAAAAACTAAAATTTAACAAAATTTTCTCATATGAAAAAATTCAAACAATTAAGAACATAAAGAAATTTAAAAATAAACACACACAAATCTTAGAGAAGAAGTAGGAGAATTCTTACCTTATATTAGTTGTGGGTTAATTTGAGAATAAAAAAAAATGACATGTTATGAGTTAAGTAACAAATAAAAAATTAAACAAACCGAGGAGAAAAGAGAAGGAGAAGCCATACCTGTTAGAGAAAAGAGGGTCGTTGCTTGAGAAGAGAATGAGAGAGAGAAGAGAAAGAAAGAGTGAGAGGTTTGGTTGACGAGATAAATAGCAGAAGAGGAATTAAAGATTGTGACCAATTGAGGGTCAACCTGAGTCAACTTGCCAAACTTATAACTTAAATTATGAAATAATCCTATAGAAAACAAACTTAAAAGAGATTATGAAATTTGATTTCCAACCAACTCAATGCTGAAGGATGAAATTGAAAAAAAAAATCAATTAGAAAAGACAACAAAAAAAAGACTCAAGTCAACCTCTGTTAACCTGTTAAATCTGCAACTTAGATCATAATATCAGGATAAATTCAAATAGATAAAAAAAAAAAACTATGAAGCTCCTTTTCTAACAAATCTAGTATTGAAAGTTGAAATCAAGAAAAAAATAGAAAAAAACAACTAAATTCGTGAAATCGATATGAAACCCAACATAAAGGAAATTAGAAAAAATAATTACAAAACATAATTCTCAAAACAATATAATATTGAAGGATAAAATTAAAAATCCAACTAGTGGTTACTTGAAGAACAATTTATTTGTGAAGAATTGTTTTTTTTTGTTAAGTAATAATCAATAACAAAAAAATACCCACTATAGCCACGACTATAGCAAATATGATGGATTAATGTTAGCAAACTACTATATAACAATTTATTTGCGAAGAATTGTTTTTTGTGAAGTAATAATCAATTGATTACTAATTGATTCACTACTGGACCTACCAGATTGAACTACCTAATTTTAAATGCCTAACTTGATATAAAGTTGAATAAGACCACTCCACTAATTAATAGCACACAACATGAAAAACCATGCAATTTCGTATCAATAAGATTTGTTTACCTACAATCAAGAATTATATAAATACCACATCAAGCCTCCTGTCTTCTCCATCAAACCATCCATATCAAAAACCCTCTCAGCCTCGCCTCCTTCAATAGTTCAATCTTTCCTGAGCTATAATATCTTGCTTGCATAGAGTTTATAATACCCACAACATGAAGTTCCTTAAGCTACTCTTTCTTCTTGCTATGCTCATTTCATTTTCAGCCATTACTCTTTCTGCTACACCAACGGAAGATGTTTCATTCCCTGACTTCGATTTCGAAGACAAGGAAAACTCTGACCATCTTCCGACTGAGAGCCAAGAAACAACGTCATCTCTGAGAGGGACAAACCGCTTTCTAGCCCAGACCCGGGCTTACATGACATGTGACAAGAACCCTAGGGTTTGTGAAGTTCAGGGAAGCCCTGGTCCAGATTGCTGTAAGAAGATGTGTGTGAATCAAATGACAGACTGGTTTAACTGTGGGAAGTGTGGTAAGAAGTGTAGGTACACAGAGATCTGTTGCGAAGGGCAGTGTGTGAACCCAATGTATAGCAAGAATCATTGTGGAGGTTGCAAGAACGAGTGCAAGAAAGGGAGTGTATGTCAGTATGGGATGTGTAGTTATGCATAGAAATGCATGGCGCCATGCATGCATGCATGCGTGTTCATATATATTCGATATATATGGGACTAAAAAATTAGAGATTTGTTTTATGTTAGTAACATAATATTTTGTGTGAGGAATAAATGCAAACCATCTTCCAATCATAGGGTTTGCTGGGGTTTATTTAATCTTTCAAGCCAATGCCATAATGTAATAAGGGATATACCTTCAAGTCTTGATCATTTGGTTTATGTTAATTGTTCTTAATAAAGTTTATGTTCTGTCATTTCCCTTTCTTTTTCTAGTTTTTATCAAATTTATTTTTTATTAACTCATGTATTAAGACTATTCGAGTTAGAATCATAGTTATTAAACTTGAACTGATCCGGTAGGTCAACCCAGAACCCGGTTAAGCAAGTTGCTAGACCGGTCCAAGTAAGACAAAAAACCAGCCAGTGCAACAACCCGGTACATAAAACCTGGTTGACCCAAATAAACTCGGATGAGACCTGATGTTTTTTTTTTTTAAAATGTGGTTTTTCTCATATACTCCTTATATATATATATATATATATATTAGTTGGTTATAAACACTTTTTATAGTGAATTCAATGTGAGATCTGCAATCTTTTAATATATGTACTTTATGTTTTTTTAACTATTTTTTCTATATGAAATTTAAAATCTTTTTATATATATACACACTCTAGCTAATATTATTAAAATTCGAGTCTACTTCACTAAGAAGCTGTTATCTATATAATTGCTAGGCTACATACAACTACTTGAATAAATATGTATAATGGCGAAGAAAATAAGAAATTAATGCAATCTTGCTGCTTCTAATATTTACGTACACTCGCTGTTCAATTTGACCTTCTCGTCTTCCATCTAAACTATTTTTCACATCAATATATGCAAGTCTGTTCGGTTAATAAAGAGAGATGATGATTACAATTAAGAGGGAAAAAAAGAAGATGTACAACCCAATTTTTTATCAGCTAAGGTTTTTCTCCTTTTCCTAAGCATGTTTCCTTTAAAAAGATATATTTAGAATTCCTTATAAATTATTAACAAAAAAAAAAAAAATATTTTACTATAAGATTATAAATTCCTTCTATAATTGTAAAATATATAATTTATCTACATTTGTTTTTCATATGTTTGGCCCTTGCCTGCCTATAGCTTCTGGAGCTATTGGAAATGTTCTTTCTATGGTGAATTCTGTCTCATAGCTGTGTTCGACTCATATACTATGCCTTTGCCAATTGCAGATCGTAATAGATTTGTTGTACCTTAAGGGTGTTGGCTTATTGTCATTTCTAGTGACTGTTTGCTCAATTATCTTTGGTTGCTTCAGTATAATGAAGCAACAATTTACGTTTGCAAAATAGCAAAGAGAGGAGTACAAGAGACACAAAGGTCGAGGGTGAATTAGTATAGCATCCAGGAAATAGATCTCTCGAAAGCCAAAACCAGTCTCCCTCAGAAGCTCTCTTAATCATCCCCTCACGCAGAGACCGATGACGCGGACATGAAGGGAATGTGAAGAGAGATCGGAGTAAGTCTCTCTCTTTCTGTACTGCTACTTCAAGCTTGAATTGCTTTGCTCGTTGCTAGATGATGCTGTCTGGTTTTCTTTGAGAGTTTGGTTTTCTCTGCTTCTAAGTTACAGCAGCTAGATCTCCTCATCATTGATGTTTATGCGTGTCACTCGCTATATGAGAATCTAGTATGTTTTGCTGAGTGTTATGTTCGGGAACAAATATTGGGCCATTAACCTTTTCAAGCAGTGATGGAGTAGGAGTGCAGTTAAGAACACACCCTAGCTGTTTGACAGAATGCCGATGAAGATGATAGTCATTTTAGTGTTGCTGCTTGTAACAACCCAGGAGGTGGTGCTAACCAGAGAAAGCTAAACAATAATGCTGTAAGCATAGAAACAAACAATAAAAAATCCATAAAAACTCAGAATGCTCCCCTCCAACAAGCCTCCAATTCTGTCTATCCTCCCCTCCCCCTCAAACAAACCTCCAATTATGTCGATCCTCCCCTCCCCTGCTTCCCAGGTCTTAGCAACCTGCTTCAAACCTCCCCCTTACAATCCAACCACACAAACACCTGCTAATGCCCTTATTAATCCCGCCACCCTGAACTTTTTGCAACCTATATGTTACACAAACAACAGCCAAAACAACAAGCACTTACCTAAAACAGCTCTCACTCCCTCTGTCTCTGCTAAGATTTATTTTGAAACGTTTCCCGTCTTGGCTTGATTACCAAGATCTCAAAAAGGCTTTCTCAAAGATAAGTCCTGTCACCAACCTCTTTGTTTCCAGGAAAAAAAACAAAACAAGGGAGACGGTTTGGTTTTGTATCTTTCTTCTCCCTTTTAGAAGATACAGACCTTTGTGATAGATTGAACCTGGTATGGTTCGACTCTTTCAAAATTCGTGCTAACCTAGCAAGATTTCAAACACCTATAGATTCCAAGGAAAAGACAGTCCACTCTACAAAGCCAGAAATCAAAATCCCACCCAAACTAGCCCTTAGAGACAACAGGACCTTTGTTGAAGCTCTTTTGGTCCAACAACCATCAAAGAAGACTGTGATGTATGAGTCCACTCAGGATGACAAGGAATGGCTGTTGAGAAGTCTGGTCGGTTCTATAGCCACAGAAGTGGACTATGCAAAACTGGAGCATATGGTTTTGAAAACTGTCAAGAAGGCAATTGGATTTCGCTTCCTAGGAGCAAGCCAAGCAGTTATCACCTTTACAGACAGAGAGACTATGGAGAAAGAGTTAACAAACAGTAGCTCTGCCTTGGCAAACTACTTCTCTAGTATCAAACCATGGAAGAGGGAAGTAAAAGCAGTGGATAGATTTGTTTGGGTGTCTATTATGGGACTTCCTCTAATTGGCTGGAACCGAAGATGTATTGAATCAATGGTTGAAGATGCAGGCAAGATGATTGGTTACGATATTACAAGTATGAGTCAAGGTTCACTTATGGGAGTCAAGGTTCACTTATGGGAGTCAAGGTTCTTTTGTGCACAACCTCTTTCACGACTTTAAACAAACAGCTTTCACTGATTCTAGACGGAGAGAAATTTGATATATCAGTCATGGAAATGAAGCCAGGTTTTAGCCCCATGCTTACCACAATTAAATACTCAATGGATACATCAGGCACTGAAGAATCAGATGAAGAGTCATGCAGTAAAATCACACCTTCAGAGGAGTTTCCGCCAGCCAGTATAAATGAACCAGAAGCTGACCGAACCTCAACAGAGCAACATGACAAGGACATGCAAAATGACCCCTCTCTCATTCTCTGCACAAGATACACTGAATCACTCAACAACCAAGACCAAACTGACACAACATACAAAACCTTCTGCCTCTTTCCTGAAACTAAGGAAACACTCAAGCTACAAACAAAAAACCAGCAACTACACATTGCCTCTCACCAATTGTCCTTTATAGAGCCATGCTACGACACCATCAAGGAAAAAATTCAAGTGGTAGAAACCAGCTACAGCAACTCAGATGACTCAGCATCAATATCCTTTTCGAGAGTGGGCCTCGATAAAAAACAAACACAAACTAAAGCCTCCTCTGTCCAAGTTACAAGGCCTACCCCGAAACAAACCAGACCCATGATACTAGCCAAAAGCCGGAGCCACAATACACATCAGCAATCTTTCTCTGCCTTCATACGTGACCTAGCAGAGCCACAAGAAGTAGTGGAAATGGAGTTGGAAGGAAAGATGAAAGATAAAAAGCTTAGAAGAGCTAGAAGGGTTGCGCCTAAATCTTCTTTCAACAAAAAGAAGATTGTGTTGAAAGTTAAATCTTTTGCAGCTCATATACCTAATGGAGCACCCAACCTTTTTGCAATGAAGGTAACCAACACCCAAAACAACACACCTCTACAAGACACCACACCATCCCCTGTTATTAAGTCATCCGGCATTGGAAAGAACCATAACTATGCCTCCACGGATGATGAAACCAGTGTCATGCATCACCATTTACCACCCCTGTTGAACCCTCAAAGCAACCCACAAACATTTTCAGACGCAACCATTGAAAACACAAACGAGAAAAGCAGCAAAACAAGAAAACTGAAGTTGTTGCAAGCCAGTGGTAGTGTTGCTAACACTATGGAGGATTGTGATTCTTCTGACTCCTTAAACTCAGGAATCCAACAAGGAAATGTTCGGTTTCAGATCACTTGTACGAAGCATCAAGACAATGGGTTTGACAGTGAAAAGGAGACACAAGAAATGATACAAGATGCTGTGGCTCTAGGTTTGGGAAACCCGCAAGAACTAAAAGGGTTCAAAGAAGGAATAATGAGAAATATTGATAGAGAAGTTGATGAGTGGACATCAGTTAACCAGTTGTAAGTTCTTTATCCTGATAAGTCTAGCCTGCCTTGGTCTTTTGCTCTTTTTATGAATATCTTTGCTTGGAACAGCTGTGGTTTAGGCATGTCACACAAGAAAAATTCAATCCGGAATAGGCTTATAAAAAATAATATTGGCATCTGTTTTCTTTTAGAAACAAAGAAAAACAACTGTTGTGACTCCTTCATTAGAAATCTGTGGAATATTGCAACTGTCAAATGGGCTTTTCTAGAATCTATAGGGAAATCAGGAGGATTATAGCAATGTGGATAGCTCTGTCTTTGAAGTTAGCTCGGTAGAATTTGGGGGGCAGTGGATCAGCCTATGCGGCACGCATATTCCCTCTTCCTTTACTTGTATGATAATTGGTGTATATGCTGCATCTTCAGTGAAGGACCGTGCTAATATGTGGGAAGAAATCACCACTCTTAAGTTTGCTTTCGAACTGCCATTGGTGGTGCTAGGCGACTTCAACGAAACTTTACACGCTCATGAGAGAAGTAGTGGTCACCTCAATTCATCAGGTTCAACTTCATTCCGCAAATTCATATCAGACTGTGAACTGGTTGAATTCAAATTTGCAAGGGCATCGGTTCACTTGGTTTAGGGTGGTTCTATGAGCCGCATTGACAGAGCTTTCGCTTCCCCGGATTTTCATCTACAGTTCCCGTCTCTATCTCTCTGCCGCTACCCTAGAGGGCTGTCCGATCACTGTCAGCTGATTCTCCAAAGCCCGGAGGTAGACTGGGGGTGGAAGCCGTTTCGTTTCATAAATTGCTGGCTGTCGCACCCTTCTTTCTTAACAGATTTTGAGGCCCTCTGGTCTGAAAGCTGCAAGGAATTTCCAGGTGAGTTTTAGTTTGATTAAGAAGTTGGGGAACATGGGAAAAAAAAGCTGAGACAATGGAATAAATCCACTTTCGGGGATCAAAATTTAAAACTTGCAGACATCCAGAACTCCATCACAACGCTTGAGAACTTAAGCGAAGTGCGTCCCTTATCGGAGACCGAAAAACAAAGCTCCAGGGGCTGAATTCTGAGCAATGGGAAGTTAACAGAAGGGTGGAAGATATGTGGAGGCAAAAAAATCTCGTCAAAATTGGTGTAAAATGGGGGATAAGAACACTCGTTTTTTCCACATATCAGCAAGTCTAAGGAAGGGCCGCAACTACATTAGTAAGATTGATCATAATGGCAGTCATCTAGTCTCCTCAAATGATATAAAAGAAGGCGCTGTCAACTTCTTTTCATCCTTGTTTCGCAAACCAACATGCAAAAGAATAGAAATGGGAGGTTCGGGGTTCTCTAAAATTTCAGAAGCCAAATCAATTTGGCTAGAAAGACCCACCTTCAATGGAAGAAGTGAAGCAAGCTGTGTGGGACTGTGATGGTTCCAAAGCCCCTGGCCCTGATGGTTTCACCTTTTGTTTCTATAAAAAGGTATGGAATATCATCAGCTCAGAGGTTTTTATGTTGGTTAAAAGTTTTTTCAGAACTGGTAAACTTCCAAAGGGTATCAACTCTTCTTTTGTAACTCTGATTCCGAAATCAAAGGAGCCGAGCAGATTCTCCCATTTTCGTCCGATAAGCCTGATTCACGGGCTATACAAAATAGTGGCAAAGCTGCTGTCCACTAGGCTTCGTCATGTCATGACAGATGTGATCAGTGTTAACCAGTCTGCATTTATTGCTGGGCGTCAGATTCTAGACGGGTTCATGATAGCAAATGAGGTTGTCCATGGTGTGCGTAGCAAGAAGAAGCATGGTCTCTTATTGAAGGTAGATTTCCATAAAGCCTTTGACTCAATTTTATGGGAACATATTGACACAAGTATGGGATACATGGGTTTTGGCTCACACTGGAGGAAGCTGATATTCGAATGCTTATCCACTTCAAAATTAGCCATCTTGAATAAACGGTTTCTCCTAGTAGAGAATTTAGTTTGGAGAGGGGTCTCAGGCAAGGGGACCCACTCTCTCCATTCCTATTTGACATTGCAGTTGAGGGATTGACAGTTTTATTCAATAGGGCATCAGCTTCAGGTTACTTCAAAGGCTTACAGACTACCCCAGGTCATTACTTAACTCATTTGCAATATGCCGACGACTCTCTGATTTTCTTGCCAAATGATTTTCCCTCTCTTCTACATGCCAAGAGGATTCTACGTTGGTTTGAGATCATTTCCGGACTGAAAGTTAACTTCTATAAAAGCTCACTAATAGGTATCAACTTGGGAAAACGACTACACCTCTAGCCTGGCGAACTCAGTCTTCTGTCGTAGTGATACTTTCCCGGTTAGGTACCTTGGACTACCTCTTGGAGCCAATCCCAGCAGAATCTCTACTTGGAAACCAGTGTTGTCCACTATCAGAGCAAAGCTACTCACATGGAAAGGGAATTTTTTGAGCATGGCGGGAAGGTTATGTCTAATTAAATCAGTCTTGAGCTCTCTTCCTCTGTTTTACATGTCAGTTTTTGCTATGCCAAAGGGTGTTACTAAAGCCATCTCTTCTCTAACCCGGTCTTTCCTTTGGAAAGGAAGCTCAACTTCTCATGGCCTTTTTAAGGTGGCTTGGCATAAGGTAATAAAGGATAAATCTTCTGGTGGTCTCGGGTTGGGATCCATCCACAACAAAAATCTGGCTTTGCTCTTTAAATGGATATGGAATCTAGACAATGGAGTGGCAGGAGGCTGGCAAGAACACATTCTTCTAAAATACCGACCTCACTTTATAAATGGTATCCCTGAGTTTGCAGGTTCTTTATCTCCAACTTGGCATGGCATTGTTTCGGCAATCTTCTCAACACAAAACATAGCCAATCTTTTACATGCAAATGTCGGGTTCAAGGTGGGTGACGGGAGGAACATCCGGTTTTGGACTGACTCTTGGCTCGGCTCTGCAACCAATCTCCAGCTCTTATTCCCCAGACTTTATAACCTCTCCTTGCAGCAAAACACCAACCTTGCAGATATATACAATTTGACAGATGCATCTTTAAACCTTTCCTGGAGAAGAACCCTTCGGCCTCGTGAGATCTGCCAAAGGGAGAGCTTGATCGCAGAGGTGCAGCGTGGTCTCCTTTTCTCAGATGGTGCAGACTGCAAGTTATGGAAATTCCACAGCTCTGGCATGTACTCAGCTCAATCAGGTCACCTCTTCTTTGATAGTCTATCGGTCACTGAAAATAATCACTCCCTTACTCTGCTATGGAATGGTTATGCCCCCCAAAAGTGGATGTGTTCATTTGGCTTCTTCTTCATGGAGGTTTGAGTACAAGAAGTTTTTTTAGCTGAGAGGAGAATCATAAATTATGAGGAATCTCACTGCCCATTCTGCTGCAAGGAAACCGAGACAATTAATCATCTTTTCCATTGGTGTCCTATAACATGGTCTCTTTGGGGTCGTTTCTTGAAATGGTTCGGGTGCTCAGGTTGTCTGCACAAAGACCCAAATCAAAAATCTGCAGGAATGGTCCGGATTGATTAATGGAAAATTTCAGCGTCGTGCTATTACACTCCTCTGTAAAGGTCTGTATTGGTCAATTTGGATAGCGCGCAACCGCCTAATCTTCGAATCCAAGGCTCCTGATTGGGATATGATTTTTGATCTCACTTTTCACCGTTTGGCTTTCTGGTTGAAGTCCTCAGTTACAAATTTCAGCTATACAGGCTCAGATCTTTTTAGAAATCCTGAATGTATTATGAACTGGACTAACTAATTAAGTCCCTCATCATTTTGGTCTTTTCTTTCTTCATATTCCCATTGTATTCTATCTTTCGTTCAGCCCCACTTACTTGATGGGGCTATTTATTTAATATATAATTATCTCGTTTACTATCAAAAAAAAAATAGCAGAAGAGGAAGAGGGAAAAAGAAAAAAGAGAGAAGTTGTAACATCCCTATTTTTATTCCAGGACAAATTCTCAATTTAACATGAAAATCCAGGATATTATTTTTTTGCTTAACATATTAATAGGATGCTCTAATGAAAATTAATTAGCAGCAAACATTATCTAACGCAGGCACATGATTTTCATATTATACAATAAAACATCCAACACATAAACAACTTAATAAGTTAAGGATTGCTTATTCAATTTCCTATCACTGAAAAGTTCTCTGCAATGTTTCTGATAAAGCAGGGTCACGATGGGGATGCGTTTGAAGTGGGATGATAATAAGAAACACACCTGTTGAAATAATTCAACCTGACTAACTTTTTTCTACATTTAGACCACCTGGGGGTTATGGTTGTGTTTCCAGCAACATCCTTCAAGAATGCTCGATTGGGGAGGAGCTTAGGCCTATTGTAGGTAGACCACTTAATTGCTTGCCAAGTATGCTATAATGTGTATCGCACCTGACATCGCGGCAGCTTTAAAAAAAATTAAATGGAAAAAATAAATTTTGACATCTTGTTCTTCGATGAGAAAATGTGTTATTTAAATAGTCTCCACCTAATATTATGATCACTAGAAACCATAATTGGTCAACAAAGATTATATGGTACGGGACTAGTTACATAAAAAGAAAGATATTATCACTCCTTTAACGTTCTGCCTGAGGTAGGCTGCATTGCTGATTTTGTCTTAAATTACTAATAGTTTGTTGGTTTATGCTATGCTGGTTTGCTTGTAATATTTCTGACTCTGATGTCAATGATTATTCAACCACGGATACTTCCAACTCTGACTCTGAGTTGTAGGATTGATGTCGAGAGTTCAAGATCGAAGTGTTCATATATTATTATCTTACTTAATTTTTCAGTAAAACAATTTTCAGGTTATTTCCCAGCAATCAACTCCTCCATGCCCTTTCATAAAAATATTTGTACATATAATAAATCTCTATGTTGATCCTGTCGCACCCGACATCGCGGTGGCCCTAAAAAATAATTCTCTTGAATTAATTATGGAAAAAAAAAGAACAGATATCTGACATCTGGTTCTTTAGGGGAAAAGGTCTTGTTTGAGGAGTCGCCACCTAGTATTATGGTCACTAGGAACCCTAACTGGTCAACAGAGATTCTATGGCTCGGGATTGGTTACGTAAAAGGGAAGGTATTATCACCCCTTAAACGTTCTGCCTGAGGCAGACTGCATTGCTAATTTTGTCTTAAATCGCTAAATGTTTATTCGCTTATGCTATGATTATTTGTTTATAATATTCCTGACTCTGGCGCCAGTGAATATTCGAGCTCGAATAATTCCAACTCTGGCGTTGGTAAAAATTCGTAGCTACGAAAAAAAATTAGATCAATATTTTTTAATTTCCTACTCTAGCGCCAATAATTAAATAAAAATAAATAAATTTATTTTTAAGCATGCACATGTTTTATTTTTCTAGCTAAATAAAATAAAAATACAAAGAATAAAAATAATATAAATTTAAACCGGTATTTTAATTCCCGACTCTGGCGTCAGTGAATAAACCAGTAAATTTACATTATTTTTATTCATGCATACACATTTTTTAATTTTTCTGTTTTTTCTATTTTTTCTATTTTTTGGGGCTGGGCCCAGCTCAGCCCACATGGGCTGGGCTAGACCCAGCCAGCCCAGCCCGGTCACTGGCCCAAGCCAGTGACCCGGCTGGGGAACATAAAGCATGCGTGAATTAAATCACGCGTGCATGTGCAGGAAAAGGGAGTGAATTAAAATGAAAAGTGGGGAAAAGAGAAGTTTACTTACCTGGTCTACTGCTCGAAGATGAAGACGCTGCTCCTGAAGATGAAGACGATCAACGCTGGGGTCTTTTTCTTCTGGTTTTTCTCTGCCTTTTTGAAATGATGAAGCCCCTGTGTTCTTCTCCTCTCCGTCTTTTCCCTTCCCTTTTCTTTCTGTTTTTCTCCCCTGTATTCCCCTCTCAGCGGTTCTTGGCGTGGCTGCTGGGATGAAGAAGATGATGAGTTGACGATGGCGTTGGCAGTGCTGGTGCAGTTGTGTTGGAGAATGGCAGTGGCTGGTTTCTGGAAGAATTGAAGATGATGACAATTCTGGTCTTGCGTTCTTTTTATTATTCTGGACTTTCTCTCTGGGTTTCTTCCTTGGCTTCTGTTTCTGTGGTTTTATTCCCTTGCCTCTGGTTCCAAAGGTCAAGGGACAGCAACGATGGAGGCCGGTTGCTGTTGGTTTTTTTTTTGCTTCTGTTCGTCTGCTCCTCTGTTATCGTCTCCCTATGCTTCCCAGTTCTTTTTCTCTTAGTCCGTGGTTCCCCTTTTTTTTTTTCTTTCGTTTCTGTGATCGCCCCCCTTTTGCCGGTTCTCCTTCTCTGGTTTTTATAACCAGAGAATGCCATGCGGTTGCATGCATTTTAATGCAATAAAGGCATGCGTTTTCTTCTTGTTTTCGGGTGAAGAAGATGAACAGTTACGGGAAAACGGCGCCGTTTCTTGTGTTTAATGGCTATTTGCATTTTGGACCTTGAATGTTTGACAATTTTGTAATTAAGTCCCTAGTTAAAATTAATCGGACCCCTGCACTTCGGCGCCTTTTACAAGTTAATCCCTGGACTTTAATCTGTTGCAATTATGCCCCCAATTAACCTCTAAACTTTGATATTCTTCAATTAAGTCCCTGATTTCATTAATTTAATTAAATCCAAAGTCCAATTAAGTCTCAAAACTTATCAATTCTCCAATTAAACCCTTAATTGGATTAACTAAATCAATTCCAAGCTTAATTAAGTCTCAAAACTTATTAATTCTCCAATTAAATCCTTGATTGGATGAATTAAATCAATTCCAAGCTTAATTAAGTCTCCAAACTTATCAATTCTCCAATTAAACCCTTAATTGGATTAAATAAATTAATTTCAAGCTTAATTAAATTAATTTCAAAGTTTAATTTAAACCCCAAAACTTCCATTCATATTGCCCTTAACCCAAAATTTAATTCATTCTTCATTTTATTTCATTTTACTTGTTTTTTCATCATCATTATTATTTTTTCATCAAAAATTTTTATCCTTTTCAATAAATAAAATAATAATAATAATAATAAAAATAAAATGGTCAAAAATTGGGTTATGACAGATCCAACAAAAATCGGTTGACGAAATCATCACTAATTAGTTTCTAACAGTGAATTAATCGAAGTGATTCTCAGTTACAGCAGAGTTACATTCCGTAATATAACATAATACTGAAAGAGATAAGAGAGTGTTAGAGAATAATATAAATCATATCTTGGAGTCTCACCTAACAGCTTAAGCTTTTGTGTTGAATTGGTTCTTTGACATGGTATTAGAGCTTTAATGACCAAGCGGTCACGAGTTCGAATCTCACCATCCCTATTTATTTGATAAAATTAAGCACAAGGTAATGTGGGCATGTGCAAGTTTCAAGCCCAAAGGGCTTTCACTTGAGGGGGTGTGTTAGAGAATAATATAAATCATATCTTGGAGCCTCACCTAACAGTTTAAGCTTTTGAGTTGAATTGGTTCTTTGACAGAGAGAGAGAGTTACCTACCATCTTCACTTTCCCTTCGCTGATGTTCTCTTATCAGTTCATCAATTTTCTTCTTTTAAGTCAACCTTACAAGTCTCTGTGGTATCGGCCATTTCCGCGTTAGGACCATTTTCTTTTTTTCTTTTTTTCTTCAAATTAAGGTTATAAAATAATTAAAATATATATATATTTATATTAATATTGAGGATTTTTAATTTAAATATTGTAAATTTAACTACTATTATTACATCAAGAAATAAATAATATTGATATCAAATATTGTTTATTGTTCGATCAAATTCTGCAAATGCTACGTCATCAAGCGATCTCTTTCTAATTTTTTGAATAAAACACAATTAAAAATAAAAATAAAAATTAAATTTTTTTTAACTGGGTCGGACCCGACAAGAACAAAATTAGAATTGCAATTAAATTCTACAAATACTATATTATTAAGCAATCTCCTTCAAAATTTTCAAATAAAACATAATCAAAAAAAGAAAATACAGAAATACAAAAGAGGAAAGGCACCACAAAGTTTATGAATCACTGGAAAAGTAGGACAAAAAAATAGCACACCGACCACTTTTCTTTTCTTTGCATGTTGATGATGATGACACCAAGCATTCAATATTCGCAAGTGGTTGAAGGAAACTCGACTGTGGTATCTATTTAGTTGTTTTTTTTATTTATCAGTACGGAACCAAAACACGGCAAGAAGCATGAAAAAATTGATTCATCACAACCTACAGTTCAACCTTATTTTTAATAGGTCCATAAGCCAAACCACAGTTACTATTTATAACCAAACACTAGTTTTATTAAGTTTTTTTTTAAAAAAAGTAGTAGCTACAGCTTAGCCAAACGTGTGTTTGGTATTGTGTTTTGGAAGTTTTTTTTTAAAAAAATTAAAATTATTTTATTTTTTTATTTCAAATTAATATATTTTTTTATGTTTTCAGATCATTTTGATATACTGATATCAAAAATAATTTTTTAAAAATAAAAAATATAGTTTAATGTTTTTTGGAAAGAAAAATACTTTGAAAAGCAACCACTACCACACTTTCAAATACACTCTAATAAATTCCGAGTAACTGCGTTGTCCAATTAACTCAAGTTAATTATTTTATTTTTTGTTTTAAAAATAATTATTTGATGTTGATCCGATTCAATTTCATCAAGTTAGCAAGATTTAGTTAAATTAACATTTTTTTATTTAAATTTAAATTTTATTTATAAAAAATCTAATTCACGAGTTTTTTATATATGAGAACAAACCATTAAACACCTCAAATTCCATCGTATTCATACCTGCCATCCCAATGATTCAATATTTCAGACGAAGTCTACTACTGGGCCCAAGACATGGGCGAATGGTTTTAAAATTGAGAGAGAAAGGGTGGATTGTAATTTTAAGATAAGTCATCCCTACAAGTCCACTCTCTCTATCCATGGAAAATTTTGGTGCCGGGAATTGATGGCTATATATTGACATCGTGAAGTAAGAATCAAGTTAGAAAATAAACTCCAGAAGTTGATGGCTATTCACATCATTTCTGTTTCTCTCTTTTCTCTCAAATCTTTTGCTTCGTGGTTGGTATTACTGCATATATTCCTTTAACAATTTTTTTGCAATTTCTTAAAGTCAGGGCTCTGAGTAGACCAAGATTGACAGCACACCAATAAGCTCAAGTATTTATAGGGGTCATCAAAAAACCGATAAACCAAGTAAATCGAGAAAATCAAAAAAACATTAACCGAAAAAACCGAATTGAAAATATTTTTTGATTAAACCGATTAGAATATTTCAAAAAATCCCGATTTGGTTTGGTTTTCGGTTTTGTATTGCAGAAACCGGTTAAACCTTGAATACTTTTAGCAATTGATCTTGCATCAGGAGAATGGGTTGGGAAAATCAACAGAGCATGCCATGATATAGCTCCAACAACCAACCATTAAAAAGTCCAAGTGGTCACAACTTTGTGGCTTTCGCGTCTCCTAGAACAACTGTTGCTGTAAAAAACCAGGGAAATGAAAACACATTCCAAGATCCTCATAATGTTTGAGGTCATGGGTGACAGTATATGAAAACTGATTCAATTGCATCGATCATTAATCGAAATCATGAACAGATTGCGTCTTTTGATTCAGGATAACGAGACTTTCAAATCAAGATCTCAAAGTAACTGTTTTTTTTATGAAAAGAAAGAGTCTCGTAGGCAGTCAAAGTTGCAGGCTACTATAGAAAATTTGAACGTCTTCCACTTTTGTTATTGAATTTTTAATTCTATCTTTTAATTTGATAATTTTCAATCAAAATTAATTTTAAAATTTCTAATCTTGATGATTATTATATTTTATTTTTACAATAAAAATATCTATATTAATTTATTGTTAAAATTTAATAAAATCCATTCAATTTTTAATTAAAATGAAATATATTCAAATTATAAAACTCTCTCAATTATATTTTAAAGACATGCCTATTTATTTTTTATTATAAGTGAACTTATCTCGTGAGAATATATATAGAAACAAAAAAAATAATTACCAATTAAATTTCATCATGTATTATTTTTTATTTATATAAAAAGATGAAATAAAATAGATAAAATAACATGAAAAAAATGGACCTTTACATATATTTTGGTTAATAGAAAATTGACACATAAAATAAGATATTTAATATATCTTATTATAAATAGAAGATTCTATAATTAAAAATTAATTAATAAAATAATATCATATTACATTTTTTAATATGAAAGCCCTTATAAATATTTATAAATAAAAGTTCTCATGACCTTTCTTTGCAAAAATACCACCAACCGATATTGCGAGCACTGTATTTACCATGGAAACCACAATAATAATTTCTAAAAAAACGAGAAGCTATTTCTACTCTGGCTACCTCTTCCTTTGATTGGATATCATTTCCTTCATGCAACCATTGGACACCAACGGTCCTTAATTGGATAGCTGGACCATGTGGACGCACTGAAATACTCACGTCATCATCATTATCAAATGTAGGATCATTGCCCCCTAATTTCGTGTGCAATATCAATTGGATTTCACGACGAACACCACGCTTGTTGATCATAGAGGAGACAAAGGATTGACAAAGCAAGGATCGACCACTCGTATTGTTTCTGATTTCAATATGAACATTACTAAAGCCACGGTATGCTGACGTCACACAACTCATGAACAGATTAAAGCCACATATCCGGTGCGCAGGAGGTGATGAGGATATTTTGAATGAAAAGTTATCTACAAACTCATTCTGAATTAGCCATTTATCCTCTTCTTCCTCCTCATCAAACCACCTCGACTTCTCTTCATCAAATACAGATACGAGAAGGCTGAATATGCCATCCATAAATATTATCTGTACCACCAAAACAATGTCTATAAAATGAGCAAAAGGAAAGTATTCAAATGTAGATTTCCAAAACAATAAAATGGGAGAGGGAGGACCTGAAAACTCGATGTCTGTATTTGAGCACTAACCGTTTCCATTATTCTCAACATGTGAGAGTCAAACATCTGGATTAATTCTTGCTTTATCCGATCTTGGAACTTGACTGAGTGATTTGGATTTCGAAGGTTTTGCAGTGAATAGCAAAAGGACACATCTAACGAATCCATATGGGGTGGAAGCTCTGGGATTGTCTGAAGCATTTTGCAATTTCTTAAATATAGGGCTCTGAGTAGACCAAGATCCTTGATGCTTTCTGGAAGAAAACGAATTGGAGTTCCACTTAAATCTAGACTCTCTAATAAGCGTGGCAGTGAAAACAAGGTAAATCTCAACATTTTCCTCGTTGAAAACCTAGAGGGAAAGAATAGCTTCAATGGAAGAGATGAAATGAATGATGTACTTGCAACAATTCCATCACTTTGAAGCAACTTGCGCCCCTGTTGATGCTCTAACTCCATATTCAGGCTGTCAAGATTTGAGCAACCATCTAAAACCAGCTCTTGAAGTGAATTCAATCTACTCATTTCTTCTGGAAGCTCCGTAAGACTTGTACAATTTCTTATATTTAAGATGAACAATCTTTGTAAATCACCAATAGATTTGTGAATTTGAACCAAACGGATGCAGTCTTCAAGTATTAACTTTTCAAGGGCTGGGAGACCCGAGAAGTCTGGGGTTCTAAAGAGATCATGTGAGTGACGGAGATCAAGAACTTTCAATTTTGGAAGAAACTGCAAAAATACATGAATTTAGTTGTTATCAATTCAAAACGAGAGAGATAGTTATAAAGAGAGACTCGATGCATACCAGTTTGCCCTTCCAAACATCAACTAGACAACTTCTGGATAGATCAAGAACCACCAGCTTCTCCAAGCATGCGTGATTTGGTATGGATCTCGAAGACAATCCATGCCAACATAACCATATCAAATTCTTGGGAAAGTGCTCGAAACTTCCATGAAAATTAGTGTAGTTTAGTTGGAGAAATTTTACATCTGGCATCTTTCTAAAAACATCCGCGCTGAGGATGGGAAACAAACTTGTTTGGCCAGTTTGTAATTTTCCCCCATCTAAAAACTCGGAAAGCCATTGTTTAAAGAAGTTAAGCCTGCGGCGCTTACGCCAAACCATTGAATCAGTACAGACAACTTCTGCATAATGATCTTTCATTAATGCATGCATGTCAATGGTAAGGCCCCGCAAGTTTTCAGCATCCTGCATAATAATATTATAAGTACATGAGAAAGGAAAGTAGATGAATGAATATGTCAAGGCACCACAAACTATTTTAGTAGACATATAAAAAAATTGAGCTACTTACAGTAGTTCCTTTCAAAACTGTAAAAGCATCCTCGTGACGCCATATTCTTTGACATTTGGGAGATTCTTGACGAGCAATTTCCCTTCCCATATCTCTTACTAGTTGATGCATCCACAACCTTTGATCAATGTTGATTTCAACAAGACATCTATCGATGAGATTGTCAATCCCAAATCTTGCACCTTTATCGAGCCCATCTAGTATCCTAACTGCATCATCCACATCCATTCCATTGAAGAAACATGCGATATCAAGGAATAAGTTCTTCGGATAATCACCATCAAGATAGTCGTAACTAATTCGAAGAACCTTTTGAACTTCAAAATTAGGAATAATTTCCATTTGTTGTAATGCGCTTTCCCATATTTCTCTTCCTTTTCCGGACAATGAAGAGCCAATAACTCCAAGAGCTAATGGAAGTCCATTACAATGATGTACTATTCTCCAAGAGTCTTCTACAAAACCATCAACAGGGTAAGCTCTTCCAAAGGCATTCCAACTGAAAAGCTCAAGCGATTTTTTGTTATCCAAAGGTTCGACTTCGCACCGGACCCACTCAATATCATTAGCTGAAAACAGACCCTTATTTCTGGTTGTTACAATGATCTTACTTCCTTTACAAAGCCAATTTTGCATGCCAACGATTTTATTGAATTGGTCCCTTTTGTCCACATCATCTAGAACAATAAGAGTTCTTCGGTAACATAATGCATCCTTAATCTTCAGAATTCCTTCATCTTCATCATTTATCTCATCAACAGTCTTGTTTAGGATGTCGGAAAGAAGTTGCCTCTGTAGGCAAACTATATCCTTTGACCTAAAATTTGATAGAAAGCTCTTTCCTTCAAATTTATAATAGTTCTGGTTATAAACACTCTTAGCTATGGCTGTCTTTCCAACTCCACCAATTCCATAGAGTATAGCAATGGCAGCATCATGGGACCCATCTTGCAACCATGAGTTGATATCTTGTACTAGAGGATCTCTTCCAATGAAATGAGGGGGTAAATGAAACATTTTTTGATCCAAATTCTTTAAGACCTTCTCCACAATAGATTGGACAAACGGTGCCTCGTACCTACATCAAAAAGTAAAATACAATGAAGAAAACAACATTTAGCTATGAAATTAAAGCAGGTTGTGTGTCATTGATTTGATAGTTTAAACCAAATCATGATTGGAAAAAAAAACAATGAAGAAATCATGAGTTTTTTTTTTTTTTTTTGTTATATGTTTTCTTATCAGTACACTTAACTGAAAGAAATTAAGAGTTCACAACCAGCATTCTAGTCTTATGCTATGTATAGTTGCATAAAGAGATACAACTTACCCATCTCCTAGAACCATTCCAGCTAAATCAGCCACTTCCTTTAAAGCAATCCTCCACCCATTCACCCGCTCCATCTCCTTGTTGAAGCTCTTTTCATGTTCCACAAATGCTGCAGAGAAGCTCCCTGTTTGACGTTCGACTTGGGATGGATCCACATCATAGAATACTGGCAAAACTATGCAGTCAGCATTCCTCTTACGTTCCATGATCATTACAAGTTCATCGAGGCACCATATCGACGAAGCATAGTCTTTGGAGAACACGATTATCGATATTTTTGATTGTTGTATTGCCTTCTGGAGCTCGAAATCTATATTCTCTCCTCTCCGAATTTCATTATCATCTCTAAATGTGTGAATCCCTGCTTGAACCAGAGCCGTGTAGAGGTGATCGGTAAAGTTCTTGCGGGTGTCTTCACCTCTAAAACTCAAGAACACTTGATATTTACAATTAGGAAACCGTGAGGAGTAGGATTCTTGATATTTCCCAGCAGCCATTTCGAGTCTAGCAAAGATAAGACTTTTCAAAGATCTGAACAAAATAAAACAGTTTTCAAGATCGACAGCACACCAATAAGTTGAAGTGTTCATGTATTATTATCTTACTTTATCTTTAAAACAGTTTTCAAGTTAATTCCCTGCAATCAAATCCTCCATGCCCTTTCAGAAAAATATCTGTACATATGATAAATCTCTATGCTGAATGATAAATCTCTATGCTGAACCAACGAAATTGGTTGATGAGATCATCAATAATTAGTTTCTAACAGTGAATTAATTTAAGTGATTCTAAAAGAGATAAGAGAGAGAGAGAGTACCTGTAATCTTTACTTGTAAGACCATCTCCTGGAGAAAATGTTATTTTGAAGAGTTTAATTGATATAATAATATTTTAAATAGTATAAATATATTGTTTTATTTTTTTTTAATAAGTTTGATGTTATTTTTTTTTTATATAGTTATATTTAATTGGTTTATTTTTTGTGGTTTTATTTTGTTGATTTTGATATTTTTAAAAGATATGTAAGAATAATATTTGTGGGAAAGAAAAAACATTTTTATAATATTTTTAAAAAAATATGTAAAATAAACATAAAAAAACTAAAATAATATTACGTTGGAGATGCTATGAAGTCAGCCTTAGAAGTCGCTGTTGTATAATTACCAAAAGGGACATTACACACACACACAACACATAATCCCTCCCATCAACTCACACGGTTCTTCTTTCTTCACCCACCAGTAAGAAAAAGGCACGTGGAGGATAAGGCTCTCCATATCTGACTTGGAAAGTTTACTAGGGCCTGTAATTCTAGTTGCATCATTTGAATCTGCTGAAAGTAAAGTAGATTTATGAAGAATTAATCGAAAAAACAAAGCAATTGGTTAAATTAAATAAATTAGTTAACTAGTATAATTTTTTTATTAGTGTTTCATTTAAATAATTTAATTTCTTGTTTATTTAGAATTTATTCATTTAAATAATTTAATTTCTCATATATAAAAAACTCGTGAATTAGATTTTATATAAAAACATAAAAAAATATATTAATTTAAAATAAAAAATTTTTAATTTTTTTAAAAAACACATGATACCAAGCACATCCTATATTTGTAATTAGACCAGTCTACAACTGGGCCCAAGACATGGGCATGGTTTTAAAATTGAGAGAGAAAGGGTGGATTGTAAATTTAAGACAAGTCATCCCCACAAGTCCACTCTCTCTATGGTATGGAACGTTTCCGCGTGAGGAATTTTCCATGGCTAATTAATGTCTAGGCATGGAAAATTTTGCATGGAAAGTTTTGGTGCCGGGAATTGATGGCTATTGACATCATTTCGGCCAAAAATTCTATCGAAAAATTAAGAGGAGACGATAAGGATTGCATAATGACATAACAGAAAACCATGTGAATAGATCAAAGCCACATATCCACTGGATATTTTGAATGACAAGTACTCTACAAACTCTTTCTAAAGTAGCCACTCCTGTTCTTCCTCCTCATTTTCATCATATTCAAGGACAATGTGGAATCTGTTGCCCTAAAGTTGTATCTGTTCCATCAAAGCAGAATTTATAAAATGAGCAAAGGGAAAATTTTCTAGATATACAAGAACAAAAACGTAGAGTTTAAATAAAGCAGAACTTATAAAATGAACAACGGAGATCAAGAATTTTAAATTTTGGAAGAGACTGTGAAAACACTTGAAATCGGTTGCTGTCCATTGAAAATAAGAGAGACTAGATACATACAAGCTTTGGTTTGGATTGGATAAAGAGCCACAAGCTTCTCTAAGCAGAAGTGCTTTGGTTTGGATCATGTAAAAAACCCAACCTTTTTATTTTAATTTATTATTATTTTCTTAAAAAAATAAATAAATAAAATAAATGAAGAATAAATTAAAATTTGGGTTAACAGCAAGTAAAAGTTTTGGGATTTAATTAAACTTTGTGTTAGTTTTATTAACCAAATTAAGAATTTAATTGAGGAATTGATAAGTTTGGGACTTAATTGAACTTCAAATTAGTTAATTAATGAAATCAGGAGCTTAATTAGATAAATATCAAAGTTTAGGGTTGATTATAGTTAAAATTGCAAGAAATTAAAATCAAAGGACCCATTTGCAAATGGTGTTGAGATGTAGGAGTCCAATTAAAGTTTATCCAGGGGGCTTGCTTACAAAGCTTTCAAAACATCAGACCAAAACGAAAATGGCCATCAACACTGTTCATCTTCTTCAGCGAACCAAACCAGAAACGGACTCCCCACGATCCCAATTACTCCTGCAATAACAACGGTCGGTCGCCTCATTATTTAGAGGCGACTGCATGGCATTCTTTGGCTATATAAAAAGCCAGAGAAAGACCATGCACACGGGGGACTGGGGGAAGGAGAAACGTAAAGAAGAACAGGAAAAAAAAAAAACAGAAGAGAGAAACAAGGGATGACAGAGAAGAGATTGAAGATAAAAACAGAGAGAAAGAACGAACATCAGTGAAAAACTAAAGGGACGCCCTTGTCTTCTTCTTTGGTGGCAGCTCCAAAAGCTCCATTTTCAGCAGCCACTGCTGGTATTGCTTGAGAAGACCAAAAAATACAGAGGGAAGAACTGGAAAAGGGAACAAACCAGGGGACTAAGGAAAACCAAAATAACCCGAGAAGGAAACAGAGGTAGAAACCCGGGGAGGACAAAGAAAAAAAAAAGCAGCCGAACAGAGGAGAGGGAGTGAAAGTAGGAATTAAACACAGAATCCGCAGAGAAGAACAGAGCATATACGAGGAGACTAAAAGAAAAATAGAAAAAAAAAAAAAAAACACAGGCAAAGGTTGCACCGAGAGAAAGCAAAAGAAAAGAAAGAACCAGAGGAAAAGTAAACGAAAGGAGGAACAGCACGCCATCGCCTTCATCCTGCTCCCAGGTAAGTGTCTCCAATTTTGCAAAATAATTCACCAACACTGTGTATTAGAGATTTAATTACATGGCAACTGTAGGAAGCGTTTGTGAACAATTCACGCATGTTTGTGGGTAAAAACCTAACCCAAAAAAATAAAAATAAAAATAAAAATAAACAAGTAAAATAAAATAAAATAAATGTATGCATGCATACATAAAAAATAAATTTGGTTTATTGGTTTATTTACTGATATTAGAATCATAAATAAAAATACTTATTTAAATTTATTTTATTATATTTTGTTATTATTATTTTCTAGCTACGTAATATTTACTAACGCCAGAGTTGAAAATATTTATAGATGAATATTCACTGATGCTATAATCGGGAATATTACAAGCAAACCATCAGAGCATAAACCAATAAATTTTTAGGAATTTAAGATAAAATCAACAATGCAGCCTGTCATAGACAGAAAGTTTAAGAGCCGATAATATCTTCCCTTTTATATAACCAGTTTTGTACCATAAAATCTCTGTTGACCAGTTAGGGTTCCTAGTGACCATAATACTAGATAACAACTCTTTAAATAAGATCATTCCCCATAAAAAAACAAGATGTTAAATGTTTGTTTTTTTCTCTTATAAAATTTTATTTTTACATGGTCGTGCGAAGTCCAATGTGACATATCTTAAAGGGAATCCATGCCAACATAACTACATCAAATTCTTGGAAAAGTGTTCATAACTTCCATAGAACTTGTGTAATTTAGCTGGAGAAATTTTACATTTTACATCTTTCTAAATGCATCCGTGCTGAGGACAAGAAACAAACTTGTTTGGTTAATTTGTACTTGTTCCCCCAAGAAAAACTCAGAAAGTCACTATTGAGAGAGGAGTGTAGGAAGAAGACATTGTTGATAGAAGTTAAGCCTGCAGCGGTTGCAGGCGCACCATTGAATCAGTATAGACAACTTCTGTACTTATTCATGCATATACAAGGTAAGGCCACACAATTTTTCAGCATCATGCTTCCAAAATATTGAAAGTAAATGAGAAAAGAAAGTAAAAGCATGAACATTTTAAGACACCTAAATACCATGAAGATAGGAAAACAGATCGAACCAGTTACTCTTACACTTGTTTCTTACAAAACTGTAAAAGCTTCCATGTGTGATGCCATATTCTTTGACATTTGGGTGATTCTTGACGAGCAATTCCCCTTCCCATGTCTCTTACGAGTTGATGCATTTATAAATTTTTTTCATTTTATTTTAACAATTTCTACAAAACATCAATCGATGAGATAGTCAATCCTAAATCTTGCATCTATATATACCGAGCCAATCAAGTGTCCTAACTATATAATCCCTATCCATTCCATTGAATAAACAAGCAATATCAAGGAATAAGATCTTCTGATACTCATCATCTGGAGAGTTCTAACTTTTTGCAAGAACCTTTTGAACTTGAAAATTTGGAATCACTTCCATTTCATGTAATGCGCTTTCCCATACTTTTCTGCTTTTACTAAAAAATGAAGAACCAATAGCACAAAGGGCTAATGGAAGTCCATTACAATGATGTACTATTCTCCAAGACTCCTCCACAAAATCTTCAACTGGGTAAGCTTGTCCAAAGGCATGCCAACTCAAAAGATTAAGTGATTTTTTTGTTATCTAGAGGTTCATCTTTGCACTTGACACACTCACCATCAGCTACAATCAAAGCCTTATTTCTAGTTCTTACAATGATTTACTTCCTTGGCGAAGCCAATTTCGCATGCCAACAATTGCATTGAATTGGTCCCATTTGTCCACATCATCAAGAACAATAAGATTTCTTCTGCAACATAATGCAGCCTTAATATAATCCCTTTGCTCCAACCTTTGATAGAAAGCTCCAACCTTCAAACTTATGAAACTGCAGGTTATAAACACTCTTTGCTATGGTTATCTCCCCTACCCCACCAATCCCATAGAGTATATCAAAGGCAGAACTGTGGGAGCCATATTCTTGCAACCATAAGTTGATATGTTTTACTAGAGGATCTCTTCCAATGAAATGAAGGGGGATATAAAATATTTTACGATCCAATTTCTTTTCTTTGAGACCTTGTCGACAATAGATTGGACAAGCTGTGCCTCATAACTACATCAAAAAGAAAAATGCAATATATGATAATAAGTAGTCTCTCTATAAAGTTTCAAGATCTTAGTGTCTTGGAAAAAAGAAATTAAACCAGGCTGTGCGTCAATGATTGAAACCGAAAATGGAATAATGTAGAAATCATTGCTTTTTTCAAGTAACTAAGAACGAAAATATCAGAAAATGAGAAAAACAAGTTTCTTTTATTTTTTATTTTTATTTTTATTTTTATTTAATGTTCACTGAGTTGTGAGTGGTACAATTTTTTCTAAATTGGAGGGGTAATATCAGTCATTGTCTAAATGCTTTACTACAAACCTGAAAAAATTAAGAGTTCACTACCAGCATTCTAGTCTTATGCTATGTGTAATTTCATTCAGAAATACAACTTACCCATCTCCTAAAACCATTCTTCCTTGAAACGCTTTTCATGATCCAATAATGCTACAGCGACTTCAGATGGATCCACATCATAGAATACTGGCAAAACTATGCAGTCAGCATTCCTCTTGCACTCCATGATCATTACAAGTTCATCGAATCATCGAAGCACCACCTTGACGAAGCATAACCCAACAATTATTTTTCTAATTGATATTTGTTTTGTTTTTTTTTTATTTTTTAATTGATTATTTTTAATTCTATCTCTCATCATTTTATTGATCAAGAATTTAATTTTATTTTTTTTGTAGGTTTACCTTCTATGAGGTTGGTTTCAGTTTTATAATTTAGACTACAAGTTAATTTTAAAGATTAGGTTGAGTTCATTTTATTTTTTTAGTTCATTTTTAAAAATTGATATTTTTTTTAAATCATCTTTCAACATTGGGTTGATTAGGAGTTGAATTTCATGATTTTTTTTTTTCTATTTCAATATCATGTCTTGAGTCGTAATTTAGTGGGTTAACACATGTCCTTTTGTTTTTTCCATTGTTCTTTTAGATTGGATTATTTTTCTCAGTTTTGCCCTTCAACATTGCATTATCTGAGATTTGAGCTTTGTTGTTTTTTTCTTTACAAAGTTATCCTAGTCTCAGGATTAGGTTATGTATTTTGCTAACTGACTTGGGTGGACTCAAGTCATTTTTTTTTTATTTTTTTTTAATTTTATCCTTTAACATTTGATAGTTTAGAATTGAGATTCATAGTTTTTATATATAAGGTTGTTACATTCTCATTTGATTTTTTGGCTTCATTATCAAATGCTATGAGGATATATTTGTTATCAAATACTATGAGGATATATTTATGTAATATTAGCAAGCATTTTTTTTTAGTTGATCATTGTAAATTTCTTTATTAGTTCGTTTTGTTTATTGTTGTTCTCTATATTTTTAATTATATTATTAAATTAATTATATTTATTGAGTTAAGGCAACTTAACAACCTAAGTCTTTAATTATTTTTATTTTAAAAAAAAAAAAAACACTACCATCACCTCAACATCTTTTTTACATGAAAAAAACTTTGCCCTACTAGTAATACAGTTCAGGTAAATAATCTAGTTTAAGCTAATCACGTGGCCACAAAGCCCCACTGGGATTCATATTCAATATTCATTCGATGGTGTGTATGGTAGGCTAGACATGTGAAGCCCATTAATTGATTCTGTCCATATAATTTATGTTAACCCGACCCGGTTGTGCTTTTTGAAGGTCCACCAGGCTTGTTCCCCTGTTCAGATCTTAGCAAAAAAAATACATGAGCAATTTTGTTTGTTGCGTTAGCCATGTTTCTTATTTGTCATGCTGCAAGGGGCATTGGAAATCTTTTTATACACATGAATTACTCGCTTCAGGATGAGGAAAGTTTCATAGCTTGTGGATTTGATTGATTCCCAATGGAGAAAGAAAATCACTCAGAATTTGTTTCTGTACGGGTCAATACGGAAAAGACATGCCTGTTGCATATGGAGAAAGTGAACGATTGTTGGGAAACGTTTTCTCACTTGCAGGAGATAACTTGGAGGCCATCGTGCAAGAGATAAACCCACTTCCTTTCAGTATACTCAAACCTTGGATTCTAATTCAAATAGAATCTTTCCACAATTCAATCTCAAGAAGGCCATCGTTACGCACTCATCATGGTGCTTTGGAGACCAGAGGCAATTTTCACTTCTTCACCTTCTCCATATGCTCTACAAAACTTCCTTTCCGGGATCCTTGATCCTTGCTTGCAGAGGAGAAAGCATCTAGCAGTGATAATGAGAACTCTCCTGCATCAAAGGGTGAAGAGTTTCAAAAGAGGATTTGTGATAATGAGAACTCTCCTGCACCATGAAGGAGAAACGTGGAAAGCCAGTGGTTGCTTCAGATAGACCTGGAAAAGGGGACAAGCTACACAAGCACAATATCCACCATAGCGACGGTGCCAAATATATGTCATACTTGAAGATAAGCAAGAAGTAGCACCAACTTGTAAAAAAAAATTCAATCTAAACCTCTTAACTGTGCGTTAGGTGACCTTGATAATTTGCATGTACAACCATATAAAGAATTTGTGAAAGAGGAACATTGGATACAATTGGCAAACGAAGATCGTTCTGCAGCATATATATGCAGGCTGTGTTTCAGGATCAGATTGATTAAGGAGCAAACAAACATGGAGGATATGCGGGAACAAAACCATGAGATCGTGCTGGAATAGTAATGGAGCAAGAAACAAAGAAATCGACATTTCTAACTCTATGGCATTTCTGGTTTTAATTATCTCCCCACAGGATCAGTCTCTGCAGCTTATTTCTGTTGTTCAAATGGTATTTAGAGAACTTAACTTAAACAAATAACAAAGGGCAGAGCAAGAACATCTAGGTTACTGTTATCCCTCAAATTTATTTATAGGCAAAATCATGAGATCGTGCTGGAACAAAACCATGAGGATATGCGGGAACAAAACCATGAGATCGTGCTGGAATAGTAATGGAGCAAGAAACAAAGAAATCGACATTTCTAACTCTATGGCATTTCTGGTTTTAATTATCTCCCCACAGGATCAGTCTCTGCAGCTTATTTCTGTTGTTCAAATGGTATTTAGAGAACTTAACTTAAACAAATAACAAAGGGCAGAGCAAGAACATCTAGGTTACTGTTATCCCTCAAATTTATTTATAGGCAAAATCAAAGATTACAAGATCTTTTTCGTAAAGAAAAGCTCAAGTGATTTTTTGTTATCTAGAGGTTCAACTTTGCACTTGACACACTCACCATCAGCTACAATCGAAGCCTTATTTCTAGTTGTTACAATGATTTTACTTCCTTGGAAAAGCCAATTTTGCCTGCCAACAATTGCATTGAATTGGTACCGGTTGTCCACGTCATCGAGAACAATAAGAGTTCTTCTGCAACATAATGCACCCTTAATCTTTATAATCCCTTCATCGACATCATGTATCTCATCAGCAGTCTTGTTTAGGATATCTGAAAGAAGTTGCCTCTGTAGACAAACTACAACATTGGATTCTTATGACCTTTCTCTAACATTTGATAGAAAGCTTCAGCCTTCAAATTTATGGCTGTCTTCCCAACTCCACCAATCCCATAGAGTATAGCAATAGCAGCACCATGGGTGCCATCTTCCAACCATGAGTTGACAAATTGTACCAGATGATCTCTTCCAATGAAATGAAGGGGGACATGAAAGAAAGAAGATTACTAGAGCTACAAAACTATTTTCCTGATAAACTTTTTTAAAAAAAAAAATTCAAAAGCTTTCCACTTTTGTTATTGAATTTTAATTCTATCTTTTAATTTGATAATTTTCAATCAAAATTAATTTTTAAACTTTTAATTTTGATGATTATTATATTTTATTTTTATAAAAAAAATCTATATTACTTTATTGTAAAAATTTAATATAATCAAATTAATTTTTAATTAAAATAAAAATATATTCAAATTATAAAATCGTCTCCATTTGCTGTGTAGAGGTGATCGGTAAAGTTCTTGCGGGTGTCTTCACCTCTAAAACTCAAGAACACTTGATATTTACAATTAGAGAACCGTGAAAATGAGGATTCTTGATATTTCCCATAAGCAATTTTGATGTTGAATATTAAACTAAACATCCAGAAGGTTAAGGAAGGCAACCACCCACCGACCAGCTGCAGCCGCCAGCCGCCTTCACACCACCAGCCGCCAGCCGCTTTCACACTTGGAACAGTTGATTTTTTATATTCTGATTTCGTGTATAAATAGAGTGCCCAGCCTCTGTTAATGTGTGGAGAGAATTGAGAGAAACACTTGAAAGAGAGTGAGAGAGAGGGCGTGTTTAAGCTTTTGTGTTAATTAATTGTAAGCTTCGGATTTTTGTAATAAAATCGTGTGTTTTATCCCCTCTGAGTGTTTCAAAGCCACCACCAGTGGTTTCTCCCACCAACAATTGATATCAGAGCCCCGTTCGTTGGAAAACAGAAGAGTTTTGGGGTATATCCGAATTTTCAAAGTTGTCAAAAACAAGTTTTGATCATTCCACAGTGTAGAGCTCATCAAGACGAACTCACTGTCGCAAGAATCAGCCTGATCGGAGCCGGAGGTAGCCTACACACGCCGCCTGAAGATTCTGCCCTGTTGACCAAGCGCAGCCCACGCGCTCCAGAGGTTGAAGACGACTGAGCCACACGCGCGCCATATTTGAGTCGCGCCGAGCCGCTTACGCCGAGTCCTAGCCGAGCCTCCAGCCGAGCTGTACTCGCGTCGAGCCAAGCCGATTCCAGCCGCCAGCGCACCGAGAGAATATTCCCCAGAATATTCCCGGTTCAACCTAGCGAACCGCCCGCCGTACAGAATTGGTTTTTTGACCGGTTAACCCATTTTCTGACCCGATTTCAACAAGGTCAGACCGGTTCTCTACTCTTTGGACCATTCCGGATCGATCTACAGTGTCCGTTTGGCCAAATTTGGCTCCCAGAGAGGTGATATAGTCATTCAAAGAGCAAAATGACTACCGAAGGTACACATACACTCATCCCGAAGCTGACCAAAGACAACTATGATAGTTGGTGCATCAGATTGAAGGCATTCCTTGGGTCACAAAAGTGTTTGGATATTGTACAAACTGGTTATGATGAACCAGAGTCCAAAGAAAGAGAAGATGTTCTACAAGAGGCACAGAAGCAAGCCTTGAAAGTCAACAGAAAGAAAGACAACAAAGCAAAGACCATCATCTATCAAGGTCTTGATGAAGATACATTCGAGATCATAGCTTCCGCTGAAACATCACATGACATATGGGAGGCTCTCCAATAGAAATACAAAGGTGCTGACAGAATCAAGAAGATTCGTCTTCAATCTTTGCGAGGTGAATTTGAGTTATTACAAATGAAGTCCTCGTAGTCTATTTCTGATTATCACACAAGGATTATGGTGATAGTCAAACAGATGAGGAGAAATGGAGAAGCCATCATTGATGCTCGAATTACTGAGAAAATTTTGAGATCCCTAGATCCAAAATTTGATTTTGTTGTTGTCGCTATTGAAGAGTCCAAGGAAGTGGACAAGTTGACAGTTGATGAGCTTATGAGTTCTTTGCAAGCTCATGAGCAGAAGATTCTAAAGAGAAATGGAGATAAGGCCATTGAGCATGCCTTACAAGCAAATATGTCTCTCAAGGACAGATATGAGCAAGGGGAGACTTTAACAAGTGGATATCCCACTCAAGAAAGAAGTCAACAATCCAGAGGAGGATTTCAGCAATTCCAAGGAAGAGGATCTTGGAATACAAGCTTTAGAGGAAAAGGTGATAGAAACACCACCAGAAGAGGCCGAGGACAACAAGCATTCACTCCTAGAGGAAGAGGAGGCGGTTACAATAATCGTGACAAGAGAAATATCCAATGTTATAGTTGCAATCAATTTGGGCACTATAGCACTGAATGCAGAAGGAAAGCTCCGTTGGAGATACGTGAGCAAGCCAACTATGCAGAGAAGGATGACAGAGAAGAAGCTGCATTTCTTGTCCAACAAGGACTTGATGAGAAAAAGGAAGATATATGGTATCTAGATACTAGAGCCAGCAATCACATGTGCGGCCACCGAGAGTTATTTGGTGATCTAGATGAGACCATACAAGGTCTAGTTACTTTTGGAGATACCACAAAGGTTCCATTCAAAGGTAAAGGCAGCATCCCAGTCAAGTTGAAGAATGGCGATTCCAGCTACATCGCCGATGTCTATTATGTCACATCCATAAAGCAGAACCTGATCAGCTTAGGTCAACTTTTGGAGAGAGGCTATACTTTTTACTCGGAGAATTGTCATCTGACAATTAGAGACAACAATTGGAGATTAATGGCCTACATGAAAATGTCCAAGAATAGGATGTTTCCTTTGAACATCCAGTATGATGCAACAAGGTGTTTGAGTGTCATCACCAACAGTGAAGAATGGCTTTGGCACCTAAGGTTTTGACATCTGAATTTCACAAGTCTGAAGATGCTAGCAAGCAAGAAGATGGTCAAAGGTTTGCCTCACATTGATCATCCAGATGAAGTCTGTGAGAGTTGTGTCCTCAGCAAACATCACAGATCCAGTTTTGCCAAAGAAGTCAACTGAAGAGCAAAGAGGCCACTGGAGTTAGTGCACACAGATGTGTGTGGCCCAATAACGCCTATGTCGACTGGACAAAATAAGTACTTCCTCACTTTTATTGATGATTTCAGTAGAAAGACGTGGATATACTTTCTGAAGAGGAAGTCAGAAGTATTCAATTGTTTTAAAGATTTTAAAGCAATTATGGAGAAGCAAAGTGGCTACATGATCAGAACCGTGAGATCTGATCAAGGTGGAGGGAGAATATACAGCCAATGACTTTGAAGCCTTTTGTACACAACAAGGCATCCGACATCAAACGACACCAGCTTATACACCACAGCTAAATGGTGTAGCCGAGAGGAAGAATCGAACGATTCTTGACATGGCCAGAAGTTTGCTCAAAGCAAAGAAGCTGCCCAAGCAATACTGGGCTGAAGCTGTATCATGTGCAGTGTATCTATTGAATCGCTGCCCCACCAGAAGTTTGCAAGGAGTCATTCCAGAAGAAGCATGGAGTGGTCACAAACCAAGTGTTACTCATCTACGAGTCTTTGGTTATGTGGCATATGCAAAGATCCCAGATGCAAGAAGGAGAAAGCTCAATGATAAAAGCGAGCAATGCATCTTTGTCGGATATGGTGAAAGGAGGATGGGATACAGGTTGTATAATCCCATCACGAAGAAAGTAATCATAAGTAGAGATGTTATCTTTGAAGAAGATAAATCTTGGGAATGGAATGATGATCAAGAAGCAGTCAAATGAATCAATCTTGATTTGATCCTTGAAGGTGAAGAAGTACCAACAGTACTTGCAGAAGAACCGATTGTGCCAGCAGCTGAACCACAAAGTCCAGTGTTTATACCAGCAGCTGAACCACAAAGTCCGGTACACAGATTCCCTGTATTCAACAGGAGAAACACACCAGGAGCATCATCATCAACACCACCATCAGCATCCTCATCAGAAGGACCAAGAAGGATGCGAAATCTTGAAGAGCTGTACGATGTCACTCAAGTCATGGAAGATACAACTCTGTTTTGTTTCCATGCAGATAGGGACCCATTAAGCTTAAATAAAGCTATCACAGAAGAGAAAAGGATTAAAGCACTGGATGAAGAAATACATGCCATTGAGAAGAAAGATACCTGGAAGCAGACTTATCCACCAGAAAAGAAGAAAGCAATAGGTATCAAAAGGGTCTACAAGACGAAAGCCAAATTAGTGGATAAAGGCTATAAGCAGAGAGAAGGCATTGAAGGGAGAAGTATTCATGCTTGGCATGACATCCCTCGATTGAGTTTAAGGGGGAGATTTGTTAATATTAAACTCAACATCCAGAAGGTCAAGGAAGGCAACCACCCACCGACCAGCCGCAGTCGCCAGCCGCCTTCACACCACCGGCCGCCAACCGCTTTCACACTTGGAACAATTGATTTTTTGTATTCTGATTTCGTATATAAATAGAGTGCCCAGCTTGTGTTTATTTGAGTGGAGAGAATTGTGAGAAACACTAGAAAGAAAGAAGAGAGAGGGAGGGCGTGTTTAAGCTTGTGTTAATTAATTGTAAGCTTGTGTTTTTGTAATAAAACCTTGTGTTTTATCCCCTTTGAGTGTTTCAAAGCCACCACTAATGGTTACTCCCACCAACATTCGAGACTAGCAAAGAAAAAAAGTTGCAGGATGAATGTCGATAATTTAAGATCGATAGCACAGAAATTAGGTGAAGTATTTATATATGGTTATCTAACTTTTTCTTGAAAACATTTTTGAAGTTATTTCCCAGCAATCAACTTCCCCAAGCCCTTTCAAAGAAATATATGTACATATTTTAACCGCACTTGCTACCACGCATTTAGAAGCACAGATAGAGCAGGAAAGGAAAGTCATTAAGGATCCCCATCTGGCTATGTAAGCCTTAATTATTTAGAAAGCACACATCTTGTAATCCTTACAAAGCCCACGGAGGTGAATTTGTTAGTTTATAATTTTTTGAGTGGCATAATATGATGAGATGATGAACAAGTAGTCACTAACGGTGGTTTAATCTAAGCGATTATCAACAAAGAAAACAAGACAGCAGATGGAACCAAAGTAAACAAGAGATAACAAAGAGAGAGTACCTGCAAGTTTCCCTTCCCTTCTCTCTTCAGTTGTGGTTGTTGTTCTGTATCAGTAATCTAAGCGGTTCTGCTCCAAAATTTTAAGACAACCCTTCAAGTCTTTGTGGCACAATATTATAAATAAAATATTTTATTATATAGGAATGCGAGGTATAGTTACCAAAAGGGACATTAGACACCCGCATCATCCAACTCATCCACTATTGCTGTGCGCCTGCTCTGGTCGTATCTCTATCCTCTCGCATCCAAAACCAGCATCAACACCACCCACCAATAAGAAAAAGGCACGTGGAGGATCATGACTCTGAATCAGCTACTGGGTCGGCTACCGAGTGGTGTTCCGTTTTGAGCCATTGAGTATTGCTGTGGAGTGGAGGGACATTTGAAAGAGTTTGAAAAGATTGAAAAGAAGAAGTGAAGAACAGAATGCAGATTTTGATTTGAACAGTGGAAGTTTTTCACTGTTTTATTGAACTGAAAATATCGTTGATTGCATTATGTTTCAGCAATCTTTACACGTTTAAATAGACTTGAAACAAACTGAAATTGCTGGTTTGTAGCACTACAATGTGCCACGTTCAGCTGACCACTAACATGATTGTACCATGTTTAGCTAACAATATAACTGACTCCTAAAGACCAGTTCACGTCCTGAAGACTAGCTCTAGCAGAATTAAAATAACAAAGACAGACAATACTAAAATAAAGGCAGCAACTTAAGGCATAACTCCAACACTCCTCCTTGCATTAAGGGCTGCATACTCCTATCAGCCTTGTGAGAAATTCGAACTTGTTAGCAGGAAGTGCTTTGGTAAACAAATCAGCCATTTGATCTTCAGTCCTGCAATAAAGTAGCTTAACATCTCCATTCTTCTGCACCTCTCGGATAAAATATAATTTGATGTTGAAATGTTTGGTTTTCCCATGAAACACAGGATTGTTAGAGATTGCTATAGCTGCAATAAAGTAGCTTAACATCTCCATTCTTCTGCACCTCTCGGATAAAATATAATTTGATGTTGAAATGTTTGGTTTTCCCATGAAACACATGATTGTTAGAGATTGCTATAGCTGCTTGATTGTCAACTGAGATTTCAGTTGCTTCTTCCTCTTCCATATGTAAATCACGCAGTAACTTTTGAAGCCATAAAGCTTGGTTAACTGCAGCTGTGGCACCAATGAACTCTGCCTCTGCAGTTGATTGTGCAACAATGCTTTGCTTCTTAGATGACCATGAAAATATTGTTGAGCCTAGATTGAAACAAAAACCAGAAGTGCTTTTCATGTCATCAATGAATCCACCCCAATCACTGTCAGAAAAGCCATGCAATTTCAGTGTTCTACATTGCATAAATTTAACACCAAAACTGCATGTTCCTTTGATGTAACGTAGGATACGTTTGGCTGCCCTCATATGTAGCTCACTTGGGCAATGCATAAACCTTGATAGAAGGTTTGTTGCATAAAGAATGTCAGGTCGGGTTGCTGTCAAATACAGCAAGCAACCAATCAAGCTTCTGTACTTTTCTTCATCTACCCTGGCAGTCCCATCCTCTTTGCTGAATTTATCCTTCTGATTCATTGGAGTAGCAGTTGGTTTGCAATTCTCCATTTGGAATTTCTTCAAAATCTCCTTCGCATATTTTTCTTGACCAATGAAGATCACTCCTCTGCTTTGTTTAATCTCCATGCCAAGAAAAAAACTCATGAGTCCAAGGTCACTCATTTCAAAAGCTTGCATCATGTCCTGCTTGAACCTTTCAATTTGCTGCAAATTACTTACAGTTACAAGTAAATCATCAACATAGAGGGACACAATAAGAACATCATCATCAATTTTCTTCACATAGAGGGTTGATTCAGAAAGACTTTTCTGAAATCCAAACCCTGTCAAGTAGTCATCAATTCGGCCATACCAGGCCCTTGGTGCTTGTTTTAATCCATAAAGTGCCTTCTTCAGCATGTACACCTTGTCTTCTTCTCCTTGAACAACAAATCCAGCAGGTTGTTCAACATAAATTTCTTCTTGTAAATTGCCATTGAGGAAGGCTGATTTTACGTCCATCTGGAACACTTTCCAGTCTTTGTGTGCAGCAACAGCAAGCAACAATCTGATGGTGTCCATCCTTGCTACTGGAGCGAATGTGTCTGAATAATCCACCCCATACACTTGAGCATACCCCTTGACAACCAGCCTTGCCTTGAATTTGTTGATGGAGCTGTCAGCATTCAGTTTGGTCCTGAAAATCCACTTGACGCCAATAATGTTCTTGTCTGCAGGTCGATCAACAAGTTCCCACGTATGATTTTTTTCAATCATGTGTATTTCCTCCTTCATTGCTTCCTGCCATGCTGGATTCATCTGTGCATCTTCATAATTTTCTGGTTCACAAACAGCCACATTGCTCCTTTGATAGATTTCTTCAAGTGATCTGGTGCCTCGTACTGGTGAGTCATCAATTGATTCATCAATTGATTCATGTTGCAGGGGAGTAATAATTTGATCATCAAGCACCGTGATCTCTTGTGTTTCATCCCAGTTCCATTTGACGTCTTCATGGAACTGCACATCCTGTGTAATTGTAATCTTCTGGGTTTGAGGGAGGTATACTTTGTAGGCTTTAGAAATTGTGCTATAGCCAACAAAGATACCTTGCATTGCTTTCTTGTCCAGCTTGTCCCTCTTAATCTGTGGAATGTGAACAAAACATGTGCTGCCAAAAACCTTAAGAAAACTAAGTGAGGGTTTGTAATTATACCACACTTCAAAAGGAGTTTTTTCTGTCAAAAGCTTTGTCGGGAGACGATTTTGCAGAAATATTGTTGTGTTAGCAGCTTCTGCCCAAAAAACTTTAGGCAAGTTCTTCTCATGTAGCATGCATCTAGCCATCTCCATTATGTATCGATTTCTTCTCTCACTAACCCCATTCTGCTCTGGAGTGTAAGGGGCTGTGAGTTGATGCTTAATGCCAGCTTCTTCACAATAAAGATTGAATTCTGTTGATGTGTATTCTCTGCCATTGTCTGAACGAATTGCTTGAATTCTGCAGTTGCTTTGATTCTCCACATTCTTCTTGAATCTCCAGAAAATTCCAGCCACCTCTGATTTGAATTTCATGAAATAAATCCAGCACATTCGAGAGAAATCGTCAATAAACAGCAGGTAATATTTACTGCCATTTAATGATGGTGTGCTTAGAGGATCAGCCACATCGGTATGAATCAGCTGCAGCTTTTGGGATGATCTCCAAGTTGATCTAGGAAATGATTTTCTATTCTGCTTACCAAACTGACAAGCATGACAGTTCAATGAAATTTCAGTAAATGAAGGTATACCTCTGACAGCCTCAGAATTCTTCATGGTAAGCATCCTTTGTTGATGGCAGTGCCCCAACCTTTTATGCCATAACTCAGTATAATTGAGTTTTGTTGGAAAAGCATTATGCTCCTCCTCAAATGGCAGAAACGAGAAACTTTTGCTCTTCATTCTGACTTGTAGAATTTTACACCCAGCAGCATCAAAAATACAGCAATGTTGATTTTCAAAAATCACTTTCATTCCTTTCTCAATTAATTGCCCCACACTCAACAAATTCTGATCTATATTAGGCACATAAAGAACATTTGCAATTGTTTTTGTACCTGAATTTGTTGTGATGGCAATTGTTCCCTTTCCCTTGGCTTCAATGCATTCACCATTTCCAATTCTGACTTTTGCAGCTTCTGTAGGCTGCAAATTTCGAAAAAGACTTTTATCAAAAGTCATGTGGTTGGTGCAACCACTATCAATTAGCCAATGGTCGGAGGTGGTTTGAACCGAGAAGCATGCAGCCACAAACATCTGATCCTCATCATCTTGGTTCGCGACTTGAGCATCTTCTTCTTGTTTTTGATTTTTGAATCTGCAGATTATTGCCTCATGTCCTAGCTGATTGCACTTTCTGCACCTTGCATCAGGCCTCTTCCAGCATTTGAATGGTGAGTGACCACTTTTGTTGCAGTGTTGACAAGGTGGAAAATTCCTTTTAATAAATTTTCCTTTGTTGTAACCTTGATTTGGTTTAATGTTGTCTGAAGCTGCGTTCTTCCTGAAGAACTTCTTCTTGTCATAGTCTGCAAATTTTGCTTGCAAAGCACCTTCAATTGCATGATCCTGCCTCATAAGCCTTCTCTGCTCCTGAGCTTCTAAGGCATTTAGCAACTCTGTCAATGTAATTTTTGACAGGTCTTTAGTATTCTCCAATGTTGTAATTGAAGCTTCATACTTTTCTGGTACTGTGACCAGAAGTTTTTCAACAATTCTGGAATCTGCAAATGATGTTCCCAGCAGCCTGACTCTGTTAGCAATCCCCATCAATTTGTCTGAGTACTCTTTTATAGTCTCAGAATCCTTCATCCTTTGCAGCTCAAATTCACGTATCAAGTTTAAGCTTTGCATTCCACGAATTCTTTCATCTCCTGCATATTCCTTCTTCAAGTAATCCCAAACATCCTTTGCTGATTGAAGTGACATGATCCTGGTGAAAATGGTTGTGGAAACAGCAGCAAACAGACATGCCTTCGCCTTCGATTTCTTGGTCTTTCTCTCCTTATGACTTTTGATCTGAGTCATAGTTGGATTATTAGGTAGTGGTGGCACCTCATAATCTTCTTCAATAGCTTCCCACAAATCTAAGGCTTCTAGGTGAGTTTCCATTCTTACTGCCCATAGTTGAAAATTCTCTCCATTGAAGATTGGAGGAGAAATATGGGTGAAACTTGATTCAGAATCCATCACAGGCCCTTCAAGAAAATTGCTCTGATACCAATTGAAAGAGTTTGAAAAGATTGAAAAGAAGAAGTGAAGAACAGAATGCAGATTTTGATTTGAACAGTGGAAGTTTTTCACTGTTTTATTGAACTGAAAATATCGTTGATTGCATTATGTTTCAGCAATCTTTACACGTTTAAATAGACTTGAAACAAACTGAAATTGCTGGTTTGTAGCACTACAATGTGCCACGTTCAGCTGACCACTAACATGATTGTACCATGTTTAGCTAACAATATAACTGACTCCTAAAGACCAGTTCACGTCCTGAAGACTAGCTCTAGCAGAATTAAAATAACAAAGACAGACAATACTAAAATAAAGGCAGCAACTTAAGGCATAACTCCAACAACATTGAAGCTGCACAATGTTTGGTGTCTTCGGCTATAAAGTGTGGGTTTAGGGAATCAGGGATTACAAGTGCTGATGGCAAGAGGTTTATTGAGTGGGGGTTCTATAAGAATGGAGGTTCCATGGTGTGATAGTAATAGGATTCTGTTGTCAAAAGAGTATGTGAGGTTTCCCGTTGAGTTGGCTCATCGGAAAATTGGAAGAGAACTCGAGCGTTTTTTAGTTGTTTAAAGTTATGGGACTGTTATTGCAGAAGTTTGAAATTCTACAGAAGGTAACCTTGTGTATGTGCAACAGCACAGGTCGAGCTTTTAATACCTCCATCACTGCCATCGGGCCACTCCCACCGCCTCCTCCACTCAGTTCTTAAAAAAGAAGCAAAGATGGGGTTTGTGAGGGTCTACACAAAACCACAGCTCAGCGGCGTTGGTCATGCTCTTCAAGATGAGGTTGCCGTCTATTTCTCCTCAGACATACTCAGCAATTTCTTGAAGATTTAAACCTGAAATGCTTTTAGCACTTGATATAGCTCCAACAGCCAACCATTAAAAAGTCCAAGTGATCAGAACTTTGTGGCTTTCGCGTCTCCTGGAACAACTGTTGCTGTCAAAAACCAGGGAAATGAAAACACATTTCAAGATCCTCATAATGTTGATAAAAAGAGGGTCAAAATGTTTGAGGTCATGGGTGACAGTGCAGTGCTGGTATATGAAAACCATGATCATGATCATTAATCGAAATCATGAACAAATTGCGTCTTTTGATTCAGGATAACGAGACTTTCAAACCATGATCTTAAAATAACTGTTTTTTTATGAAAAGAAAGAGTCTCATAGGCAGTCAAAGTTATTGGATACTATAGAAAATTTTACGATTTCCACTTTTTGTTATTGAATTTTAATTCTATCTTTTTAATTTGATAATTTTCAATCAAAATTAATTTTTAAATTTCTAATTTTGATGATAATTATATTTTATTTTTACAATAAAAATATCTATATTAATTTATTATGAAAATTTAATAAAATCCATTCAATTTTTAATTAAAATGAAATATATTCAAATTATAAAAACCTCTCAATTATATTTTAAAGACATGCCTATTTATTTTTTTATTACAAGTGAACTTATCTCGTGAGGATATATATAGAAACAAAAAAAAATTTACCAATTAAATTTCATCATGTGTTACTTTTATTTTTACATAAAAAGATGAAATAAAATAGATAAAATAACATGAAAAAAATGGACCTTTACATATATTTTGGTCAATAGAAAATTGACACATAAAATAAGATATTTAATACATCTTATTATAAATATAAGATTTTATAAATAAAAATTAATTAATAAAATAATATCATATTACATTTTTTAATATGAAAGCCCTTATAAATATTTATAAATAAAAGATCTCATGCTAGACAAAGAAAGGAGGAGGATTACTATTTCCTAGAAGTTTCTTTGCAAAATGCCACCAACAGATATTGCCAGGACTGTATTTACCATGGAAAGCACAATAATAATTTCTAAAAAAACGAGAAGCTATTTCTACTCTGGCTACCTCTTCCTTTGATTGGATATCATTTCCTTCCTCTTCATGCAACCATTGTACACCAACGGTCCTTATTTGGATAGCTGGACCACGTGGACGCACTGAAATACTCACGTCATCACCATTATCAAATGTAGGATCATTGCCCCCTAATTTCATGTGCAATAGCGATTGGATTTCACGAACACCACGCTTGTATATCATAGAGATGACAAAGGCTCGACGAAGCATGGATAGACCACTGGTATTGTTTCTGATTTCAATATAAACATAACTAAAGCCACGGTATACTGACGTCACACAACTTATGAACAAATTATAGCCACATATCTTGTGCGCAGGAGGTGATGAGGATATTTTGAATGAAAAGTTATCTACAAACTCATTCTGAATTAGCCATTTATCCTCTTCTTCCTCCTCGTAAAACCACCTTGACTTCTCTTCTTCATCAAATACAGATGCGACAACGTTGAATACGCCATCTGTAAATATTATCTGTACCACCAAAACAATGTCTATAAAATGAGCAAAAGAAAAGTATTCAAATGTAGATTTCCAAAACAATAAAATGGGTAAGGGAGGACCTGCAATCTTGATGTCTGTATTTGAGCACTAACTGTTTCCATTGTTCTGAACATGTGAGAGTCAAACATTTGGATTAAATCTTGCTTTATCCGATCTTGAAACTCGACTAAGTGATCTGGCTTTCCAAGGTATTGCAGTGAATAGCAAGAGGCCACATCTAACGAATCCAAATGGGGTGGAAACTCTGGGATTGCCTGAAGCATTTTGCAATTTGTTAAATATAGGGCTCTGAGGAGACCAAGATCCTTGATGCTTTCTGGAAGAAAACGAATTGGAGTTCCACTTAAATCTAGACTGTCCAATAAGCGTGGCAGTGAAAACAAGGTAAATCTCAACATTTTCCTCGTTGAAAACCTAGAGGAAAAGAATAGCTTCAATGGATGGGTTGAAATGAATGATGTAGTTGCAGCAATTCCATCACTTTGAAGCAACTTGCGCCCCTGTTGATGCTCTAACTCCATATTCAGGCTATCAAGATTTGAGCAACCATCTAAAACCAGCTCTTGAAGTGAATTCAATCTACTCATTTCTTTTGGAAGCTCCATAAGCCTTGTACAATTTCTTATATTTAAGATCAACAATCTTTGTAAATCACCAATAGATTCGTGAATTTGAACCAAACGGATGCAATCTTCAAGTATTAGCTTTTCAAGGGCTGGGAGACCCGAGAAGTCTGGGGTTCTAATGAGATCACGAGAGTGACGGAGATCAAGAATTTTCAATTTTGGAAGACACTGTGAAAATACATGAATTTAGTTATTATTAATTGAAAACGAGAGAGATAGCTATAGAGAGACTTGATACATACCGGTTTGCCCTTCCAAGCATCAACTAGACGGCTTCTGGATAGATCAAGAACCACCAGCTTCTCCAAGCATACGTGATTTGGTATGGAGCTCAAAGACAATCCATGCCAACATAACCATATCAAATTCTTGGGAAAGTGCTCAAAACTTCCATGAAAATTAGTGTAGTTTAGTTGGAGAAATTTTACATCTGGCATTTTTCTAAAAGCATCCGTGCTGAGGATGGGAAACAAACTTGTTTGGCCAGTTTGTAATTTTCCCCCATTGGAAAACTTGGAAAGCCATTGTTGAAAGAAGTTAAGCCTGCGGCGCTTGCGACAAACCATTGAATCAGTACAAACAACTTCTGCATAATGATCTTCCATTAATGCATGCATATCAATGGTAAGGCCACTTAATTTTTCAGCATCCTGCATAATAATATTAAAAGTACATGAGAAAGGAAAGTAGATGAATGAATATGTCAAGGCACCACAAACCATTTAAGTAGACATTTAAAAAAATTCAGCTACTTACAGTAGTTCCTTTCAAAACTGTAAAAGCATCCCCATGATGCCATATTCTTTGACATTTGGGTGATTCTTGGCGAGCAATTTCCCTACCCATATCTCTTACTAGTTGATGCATCCACAACCTTTGATCATTGTTGATTTCAACAAGACATCTATCGATGAGATTATCAATCCCAAATCTTGCACCTTTATGGAGCCCATCCAGTATCCTAACCGCATCATCCACATCCATTCCATTGAAGAAACATGCGATATCAAGGAATAAGTTCTTCGGATAATCACCATCAAGAAAGTCGTAACTTATTCGAAGAACCTTATGAACTTCAAAATTAGGAATCACTTTCATTTGTTGTAATGCGCTTTCCCATATCTCTCTTTCTTTTCCAGACAATGAAGAGCCAATAACTCCAAGAGCTAATGGAAGTCCATTACAATGATGTACTATTCTCCAAGAGTCTTCTACAAAACCATCAACAGGGTCAGCTTGTCCAAAGGCATTCCAACTGAAAAGCTCAATTGATTTTTCATCATCTAGCGGTTCAACTTTGCACCGGACCCCCTCAATATCATTAGCTGAAAACAGACCCTTATTTCTGGTTGTTACAATGATTTTACTTCCTTTACAAAGCCAAGTTTGCATGCCAATGATTTTATTGAATTGGTCCCTTTTGTCCACATCATCTAGAACAATAATAGTTCTTCTGCAACATAATGCATCCTTAATCTTCAGAATTCCTTCATCAGAATCATTTATCTCAACAGTCTTGTTTAGGATGTCGAAAAGAAGTTGCCTCTGTAGGCAAACTATATCCTTTGACCTAAAATTTGATAGAAAGCTCTTTCCTTCAAATTTATAAAAGTTCTGGTTAAAGACACTCTTAGCTATGGCTGTCTTTCCAACTCCACCAATTCCATAGAGTAAAGCAATGGCAGCACCATGGGATCCATCTTGCAACCATGAGTTGATATCTTGTACTAGAGGATCTCTTCCAATGAAATGAGGGGGTACATGAAACATTTTTTGATCCAAATTCTTTAAGACCTTCTCCACAATAGATTGGACAAACGGTGCCTCGTACCTACATCAAAAAGTAAAATACAATATACGATAATTAGTAGTCTCTCTATAAGCAATAGAAATAAACAACATTTAGCTATGAAATTAAAGCAGGTTGTGTGTCAATGATTTGATAGTTTAAACCAAATCATGATTGGAAAAAAAAACAATGAAGAAATCATGAGTATTTTTTTTTTTTTGTTATATGTTTTCTTATCAGTACACTTAACTGAAAGAAATTAAGAGTTCACAACCAGCATTCTAGTCTTATGCTATGTATTGTTTCATAAAGAGATACAACTTACCCATCTCCTAGAACCATTCCAGCTAAATCAGCCACTTCCTTTAAAGCAATCCTCCACCCATTCACCCGCTCCATCTCCTCGTTGAAGCTCTTTTCATGTTCCACAAATGCTGCAGAGAAGCTCCCTGTTTGACGTCCGAGTTGGGATGGATCCACATCATAGAATACTGGCAAAACTATGCAGTCAGCATTCCTCTTACGTTCCATGATCATTACAAGTTCATCCAGGCACCATCTCGACGAAGCATAGTCTTTGGAGAACACGATTATCGATATTTTTTATTCTTGTAATGTCTTCTGGAGCTCGAAATCTATATTCTCTCCTCTCCGAATTTCATTATCATCTCTAAATGTGTGAATCCCTGCTTGAACCAGGGCCGTGTAGAGGTGATCGGTAAAGTTCTTGCGGGTGTCTTCACCTCTAAAACTCAAGAACACTTGATATTTACAATTAGGAAACCGAGAAGAGTAGGATTCTTGATATTTCCCAGCAGCCATTTCGAGTCTAGCAAAGATAAGACTTTACAAAGATCTGGACAAAAAAGAAAGGAATTGCAGGATTAAAGTCGATAGTTCAAGATTGACAGCACACCAATAAGCTGAAGTGTTCAAGATCGACAGCACACCAATAAGCTGAAGTGGTATGGGCCATTTCCGCGTGAGGACCCTTTTTTAAAAAAATTTGCTCAAGTCATTTATCACGCGTATACTAGGGCCTGAATTCTTACTATAATTACCAAAAGGGACATTAGACACGCACACAACACATAATCCCTCCCATCAACTCACACGGTTCTTCTTACTTCACCCACCAGTAAGAAAAAGGCACGTGGAGGATAAGGCTCTTCATATCTGACTTGGAAAGTTTACTAGGGCCTGTAATTCTTGTAGCATCATTTGAATCTGCTGAAAGTAAAGTAGATTTATGAAGAATTAATTGAAAAACAAATGGTTAAATTAAATAAATTAGTCAACTAGTATAATATTTAGATTAGTATTTTCATTTAAATAATTTAATTTCTTGTTTATTTAGAATTTAAGATTTATGGAATTTGAGGTGTTTAATGGTTTGTTCTCATATATAAAAAAACTCGTGAATTAGATTTTTTAAAAATAAAATTTAAAATTAAAATAAAAAAAATATTATTTTAACTAAATCTTTCCAACTCTCAATCAAATTAAATCATATCAATATCAAATAATTATTTTTAAAACAAGATAAAATAATCTTATTTTTATAAAATAATTGACTTAAGTTAATTGGATAATACAGTTACCAAAATTTATTTTAAAAACATGTTTAAAAATATGATAGCGGTTGTTTTTTTAAAGTGTTTTTTATTTCAAAAAGACATTAAAATAATATTTTTTTTTTATTTTCTAAATTATTTTTTATATCAGCACATCAAAAATAATTTAAAAATATAAAAAATATATTAATTTAAAAAAAAATATTAAAATTTAAAAAAAAAACTTACAACATATAATATCAAACACACCCTGTATTTGTAATCAGAACAAGTCTACAACTGGGCCCAAGGCATGGCGAATGGTTTTAAAAATGAGAGAGAAAGGGTGGATTGTAATTTTAAGACAAGTCATCCCTACAAGGAATTTTCCATGGCTAATGCCGGTTGCAGAAAGTCGGAATGTCTAGGCTTGACCAGTTATCATTGAAAATTTTGGTGCCGGGAGTTGACGGCTATTGACCTGGTGAAGTAAGAATCAAGTTTAGAAAATAAATTTTCGATGGCTAATATGGAATTTGAGGTGTTTAATGGTTTGTTCTCGTATATAAAAAACTCGTGAATTAGATTTTTTATATATAAAATTTAAATTTAAATAAAAAGATATTAATTTAACTAAATTTTGCTAACCCCCAATGAAATTCAATCATATCAACATCAAATAATTATTTTTAAAACAAAAATTAAAATAATCTTATTGTTATAAAATAATTGATTTAAGTTAATTAGATAACTCAGTTACCCAAAATTTATTTTAAAAACGTGTTTAGAAGTATGATAGCGGTTGTTTTTTAAAAGTGTTTTTTATTTTAAAACACATTAAAATAATATATTTTTTATTTATTAAAATAATATATTTTTTATTTATTAAAAATTATTTTTAACATAAATACATCAAATTAATCTAAAAATATAAAAAACATATTAATTTTAAATAAAATAAAATTAATTTTTTAAAAAACACTTCTAACACATAATACCTAACACACCCTGTATTTGTAATCCGACCAGTCTACAACTGGCCCAAGACATGGGCATGGTTTTAAAATTGAGAGAGAAAGGGTGGATTGTAATTTTAAGACAAGTCATCCCACAAGTCCACTCTCTCTATGGTATGGAATGTTTCCGCGTGAGGACTTTTTTGGTTTTATTCTGATCAAGACTTGGATGTTGAATATAATCACTAATTTTGGTGCCAGGAATTGATGGCTATATATTGACTAGTTAGAAAATAAATTCCACAAGTTGATGGCCATTGACCTGGTGAAGTAAGAATCAAGTTAGAAAAATCTAATTCAGATGAGAAGTTGATGGCTATTATTTCCTGTATTTTCCAATCAGTTTCTCTGACCTCACATGCTTTTATAAATGTTTTTTTTTTTTCAATAAAACATCGTTAGTAGACCAAACAACAACAGGTAAATTAATACAAAAAAAAAATATTGTCTTCGGTTTAGACCAAAACATATTGTATCAAATGTCTTTCAAGTAGTTAAGCAAAGAAATCTCATCATACTAAAAACAAATCGGGATTGCTTTCAATTTACTCCTAACATTTAGGACTAATGCAACTTTTCTTTTTTAGTTGTTTCACTACTAGAAATTTTCTAGCAAATAGTTACGAAAATACCTACAAAAAATATTCCACCAATAAAATAGAAACTTTATGCTATTTATTTCTGACATAGATAGCGATGAAATATATATGTAATATCAAAAATTTCTAATCGAATAAAAAAAATAAATAAATAATAAAAATTTCATTTAAAATTTCACTAGAAAGGTGCTCAAAGAGCTCGTGTCGTAAGTGAATATCTATCTTTAGGTATTTATTCTTGATCGGCATCTAACAATTCATGATCGTCAGAAGTGTTGCTAAAAGAACTAGCAGTGATCATGTTAATATAACACGCGATTAACTTTTCCCTTAAAACATCTGCACAAATTAAAAAATTAAATGTCATAAACAATTTCTATTTTTTTTTTAAATAGCACCACCTCCTTTATACAAAAGAAAATAATTTAAATTGAATTGCTACAAACCAATTGATTTTATTCAATATGTTTCCTATCATTGAGTGAAGAGTTCACTCAACTTGTATTGGACCTAGTTTTAAGATTATTTTTTAAAATTGTTTTATATTAATACATATATCTAATGGGCAGCCTTTATCATGTTTCAAATTGTATGTTAATTAGCCAATTGCATGTAAATGAGTTCAATTCTGAACTAATTACCTAAAAAATAATTTTAATAAGTGAAAGTCAATTTTGGTCCATATTTTGATTTATATATATATTTTTTTATTTTTATTTCAATTTCATCCCTTAAAATTTTATTTTTATATTAACTTTGATTCTTATTTTTATAATTGTTATTTCATTTTTCCTTATCATTTTTAATTGAAATTGTTTTTTTATCTATCAAATTTGGTCCTCATTATTTTGATTGTTACTTTTTTTATTTGAAATAATTTATGAAATGGTAATTATTATTATTTTAATTTCTTCATCTTTCAATTTTTTATTTGTTATATTTGATCTCTATTATTTTAATTATTATTTATTTTATTTGAGATAATTTATGAAATTATATTTTTTTTAACAATTTAATTTTCATTCAACTTCTTAATTTGTAAGTTATTTTCCAGCTCATTTTCCATAATATAACAAAAAACTGGAAAGTGTTTTCCAATTTATTTTCTATTACACTACCAAACATCGAAAAATAATTTATTTTTTCAAAATTCACTTTCCAAACAGAAACTACTTTCCAGCAAACAAATGAGGCCTTAATTCTGAACTAATTACCTAAAAAACATTTTAATAATTGAAGTCAATTTTGGTCCCTATTTTCTTGTTATTTCACAAACAAACCCTCAATTGGTCACAATCTTTAATAATCTTTTCAATTATGGCACTTGATTTCTTTGATTGAGCACTTGGTGTCTTTTACAGTATGGTCCTTGGTCTTAATATTCATTAATTTCATCCTCAATTGCCCTTTTATAATTTAAACTTTTTTTATTCCGGGACAAATTCTCAATTTAACATGAAAATCCAGGAATTTGTTTTTTATTTAACATGAATTAACAACAAACATTATCTAACGCACGCATATGCTTTTCATATTATACAATAAAACATCCACCACATAAACAACTTCATAAGTTAAGGATTGCATATTCGATTTCCTATCACTGAAAAGTTCTCTGCGATGTTTCTGATAAAACACGAGCACGAAGGGGATGCGTTTGAAGTGGGATGATAATAAGAAATACACCTGCTGAGATTGTAGCTCACAATTTTAAATTATTCAGCGTGACTAACTTTTTTCTACATCTAGACCACATGGGGGTTATGGTTGTCTTTCCAGCAACATCCTTCAAGAATGCTCGATTGGGGAGGAGCTTAGGCCTATTGTAGCCAGATCACTTAATTGCTTGCCAAGTATGCTATAATGTGTGTCGCGACTAACATCGCGGCAATCTTGAAAAAATTCAATGAAAAATATAGATTCTAACATCTTATTTTTTAATGGAAAAATATTTTATTTAAGGAGTCGCAATCTAATATTATGGTTACTAGAAATCCTAACTGGTCAGTAAAAATTCTATGGTACTGGACTAGTTATATAAAAAGAAAGATATTATCACTCCTTTAACGTTCTGCCTGAGACAGACTGCATTATTGATTTTATCTTAAATTGCTAATAGTTTGCGGGTGTATGCCATGATCGTTTGGTTGTAATATTTTTAACTCTAATGTTAGTGAATATTCAACCACGGATACTTCCAACTCTAGCGTTGGTAAATATTACGTAGTAAAAAATAAAATAAAAACGAATGGTATTCTTAACTCTGATATTAGTGAATAAACCAATAAGATGAATTTAAATCTATGCATGCATATTTTTTTAAAAAAAGTATCTTACATTGGATTTGCATTTAACATTAAAAATTTATAGATTAATTTACACAGTGAAATACTAAAAAAAATCTAAGGGACTTACAATAAATTCAAAAATGGTCCACGAATATTTTTTGGAATTTTTTTGATATATATATATAAAAAAGAGAGGTTCATTTAGCCAAATAACAAAATAAAGGAATAAAATAAAGGGGATTGGGCTGGTTGGGCCTGAACCCAACCCAATTATTCTTTTTTTTTTTTTGCTGAGTCCAGCTCAGCCTGTATAGGTTGGGTTACATCTAATGACCCAGCCCAGTCATTGGCTCAAGCGAATGACCCGGCTGGTCACTGTGCATGCATGCATGAATTACTCACGCATGCTTTGCACAGTGACAGGGTAATTATTTTGTCTCTGTAAGAACTGAATTTGCAAAGCAGGGTAACGGAAGGAGAGCATACCTGGAGCTGCTGCCTGAAGACGAGGATGACGGTGAGGCCGTGAGGGGGAGTTGGTTAACCAATGTTCCCCTCTGCTTCTGTTTTTCCTTCCCTTCTTCTCTGATTTCTGGTCTCTTTTTTTTGCTTGATTTTATTCTTCCTCTGTTTGTGTTCTCTGATCTTTGATTCTGTCTCTGTTTCCTTCGTTATGTCCTCTCTGCGTTTACTCCCCTGTTCTCCTTCGCGTTCGTCTGTTGAAGAGGGGTGGTGCAACCGGAAACGAGGCTGGCGCTCGTGCGTTGGCTGGCCAATGCTTCTCTCTGTTTCTGTCTCGTTTGCTTCTCCAGTCTTCCCCTGGTTTCTTTTGTGTTCTCCCCTGGTTCCTCCTCTGGTTTTTTTCACTGGTTTGTGTTTTTGGCCCCCCCTCTCTCGGTCTCTTTCTATTTAGTTCCTCCTAGTCTCTATCTTTTCTATCTCCCCTGCGTCCTGTGTGGTCTCCTGGAATGCTCTGTTGCTGTGAAAGATGGAGCTCTGGAGCTGCTGCAAGAATACAACGGTCTGGACTCACCTTTAAAAAGTCCAAGTGGTTAGAACTTATTGGTTCTTCAAAATTTGTTGTTTTTACTACAACAACATTACACATACTGTAAATATCACTTAAAGATATTGTCCCCCTTACTAGTTTGTCATCAACATCACCATCCTTTGCATCATCCATTCCATTTTGTTGCTTCTATTTTGGCTCTTCAATAAAGCATTTTCCCAGTTCTATGTAGTACCTTCTACAACTTTTATATCTCTAGCAATCACCACCTTGTTAAATTTCAAATCATAGATTCTATAGGCCTTAAATTGACTGTTATAACCTATAAGAATTCCTACATTTGCCTTGTGATCAAGTTTACTCCTTTTAATTTTAGGTTTCAAAACATAACAAGGGCTGCCAAAAACTTTTAAATGATGAGTATTGGGTTTAAAACCATACCATTTCTCATAGGAAGTCGTATCTTTCAAAGCTCTTGTGGCCATTCAATTGAGAAGGTAAAATGCTATGTTTGCTGCCTAGCCTAGAATTTTAATGATATTGTCTTCTCGTATAGCAAACATCTTGTCATCTCCATCATTGTTCTCTTTCTCCTCTCATTGACCCTATTTTGTTGTGGAGTATAGGTCATTAAATGATGAGTATTGGGTTTAAAACCATACCATTTCTCATAGGAAGTCGTATCTTTCAAAGCTCTTGTGGCCATTCAATTGAGAAGGTAAAATGCTATGTTTGCTGCCTAGCCTAGAATTTTAATTATATTGTCTTCTCGTATAGCAAACATCTTGTCATCTCCATCATTGTTCTCTTTCTCCTCTCATTGACCCTATTTTGTTGTGGAGTATAGGTCATTGTTAGCTAATGTGTGAGCTCTTCTTTCACCAATTATCCCTCAAACTATCTAGAGGAGAGCGTGTTTGTGAGTGTGGTAGCAATTGCTTTTTCAAAGTGTTTTTCATTCCAAAACACATTAAAATAATGTTTTTTATTTTTTAAAAAATTATTTTTGACATCAACATATCAAAATGATCTGAAAACACCAAAAATATATTAATTTAAAAAAAAAATTTAATTTTTTCAAAAACGCTTCCGAAACGTAATGCCAAACAATGTCCCAGCCCCATTGTCAGACCTCAACATTTTTAGTTTGTTTCTTATTTCTAGCTCAACTATTGTCTTAAACTTCACAAACTCAGCAAATACATCAACCTTGAATTTTAAAAAATAAACCTTACAATACTTGCTCTAATTATCAATAAATAGTAAAAAATAATTTTAACCATTCAAAGATTCATTTTGCATAGGACCACACACATGTATGTGTACTAACGGGAGTGTTAGTGAAGCTCTAAAGCTTTTATCAGGAAAAACACTTCTAATCTACTTTTCTAAGTGACAGGTCTCACAAATGTCATTTATTCTTGTATTTTTAGCATACCAAAGGCCATATGCAAATCAACTATCTTTTTCAAGGTTCCATAATTAAAATACCATAACCTTTTGTGCTATAGAACATTATCATTTTCAACAATACTGTTAGCACGCAAAAAAACTTATTTCTAATCAACATTAAAACTCTTATCCATAATTTTAATAGTGAGCAGTAATAACCTTTTTATTGTCTTTAATGTCACACACTCCATCATTAAAAAAACAATGAGTAACCAGGTTCAATTAGTTGTCCTATACTGACAAGATTTCCATTAATTTCAGGTACATAAAGTATATTTTTGATAGATTTTAACAGTTCCTTTTCCCTAAGCCTTCAAATAGTTTTCATTATCAATTTTGACTCTAGACATTATTTTAATACTGGTGTCTGTGCTGAAAAGCTGGAAGATTCCATTTTCAAACCCCACTAATCTCTTGTGTTTCAATCATAACTCTTCAAAGATCAAGGTGGGCTCTTCAAATGGTATTTAGAGAAATTAGCTTAATCAAAGAACAAAGGGCATAACAAGAACTTCTAGGTTACTGTCATCCCTTAAATTTATTTATAGACAAAATCAAAGATTACGAGATCTTTATCATAAAGAAAAGGAATCATAACAGCCATAATTCCCTTCATCTAAGGGATTACATAACTACATAGGCTTATTCTAAGCTAAACAAATATCTAGCTAAACTCAAGTCTAAAAAACAGAACATAAAGAAAATACCATAACATATAGATAAATATGGCTAAAAACTAGCTGATAACAACCTGTGCCTCCATTTCAACAATTTTCTCCCTTGCTGTTGGCTCCGATCCTAACCCTATGTATATGAATTTGGAAAATAATCATGTCCATTTAAACTCTGATTCAGATGAAGCTTCACCACATTCTGCTTCAGACATCTACTGGTGGATTGTCACAGACACATCAAGTTAATGAAGAGCAATGCTCCTATTCGATTGATTTGGAATTGAAAGTGCATGAAGAAGACATCGGGAAAGATTTGTTGCACAGAGAATCTGATGATGGCCTTCTTAACTACTTGGATGAGGAAAAATATGATTTGGTTTGTGAGGGTGGTGTTATTTACACTTGGCTAAGGATGATCCCAAAGTCTTCGATGTGGTTAAGACTGTTGAAGATGGTAGCTGGACAATATTGAAGATGGTAGCTGGACACTGAATCACAAATCAAATTGGTCTGCTTCATACAAAAAAATAATACTGATTCATAGCTGTACACTGAGTGCTAAATTATTTTAGGTTTAAAAAAGCCTTCAATATGACAACAAATCTAAAAAAAATTCAACTCAACCCATCATTATTTTCACTCTTAATTTCTTTTCAAAAACACACTAGTGTTTGATGAGCTCCTATCATCATCAGTTCCTTCCTCTTCATGCAGCATTCGTAGACCAACCCTCTTTATTTGAACAACCGGATCATCTGTAAACACTGAAACACTGAATTTATCACCGTTATCAAACGCAGGATCATTGGACCCAAATTTCCAATAGCTTAGCCATAACAATTCAGATTTTTTGGACGAAAACTCTATCGGAAAAATCGAGGGGTAAAAAACCCAGAATCTACCCTTGGTATTGTTCCTGATTTCAAGATAAACATAGGGGCAGCATAATCCAACTCATCCACTGTCGTTGTGCGCCTGCTCTGGCCGTATCTCTATCCTCTCGCATCCAAAACTAGCATCAACACCACCCACCAATAAGAAAAAGGAACGTGGAGGATCATGACTCTGAATCAGCTACTGGGTCGGCTACCGAGTGGTGTTTCGTTTTGAGCCATTGAGTATTGCTGTGGAGTGGAGGGACATTGAAGCTGCACAATGTTTGGTGTCTTACAAGTGCTGATGGCAAGAGGTTTATTGAGTGGGGGTTCTATAAGAATGGAGTTTCCATGGTGTGATAGTAATACGATTCTGTTGTCAAAAGAGTATGTGAGGTTTCCCGTTGAGTTGGCTCATCGGAAAATTGGAAGAGAACTCGAGCGTTTTTTAGTTGTTTAAGAGAAAACAGCAAAGGGGTTTGTGGAGCTCACCGTCTTGGAAAATGGTGAGCAGCAACAAGGTGACAAGTAAGATAAGATATTTAATATATTTTATTATAAATACAAGATTTTATAAATAAAAATCAATTAATAAAATAATAACATATTACAACGGGAAAAAAAAGTGAAAGACATTACAAATATTTATAAATAAAAGATCTCATGCTATACAAAGAAAGAAGGAAGATTACAAGAGATACAAAACTATTTTCCTGATAAGCTTTTCAAAAAAAAAGAAAAAACAATTTCAAAAGCTTTTCACTTTTGTTGTTGAATTTTAATTCTATCTTTTAATTTGATAATTTTCAATCAAAATTAATTTAAATTTTTTTAATTTTGATGATTATTATATTTTATTTTTATAAAAAAATATCTATATTAATTTATTGTAAAAATTTAATATAAATCAAATTAATTTTTAAATAAAATAAAATATATTTCAAATTATAGAATCCTCTTAATTATATTTTCAAGACATATCCACTTTTTTTATTATTACAAGTAAACTTGTCTGGAAAGGATATATGTAGAAGCAAAAAAAGAATTACCAATTAAATTTTACCATGTATTATTTTTTATTTTATTTTTATATAAAAAGATGAAATAAAACAGATAAAATAACATAAAAAATGAATCATTACATATATTTTTGGTATTGACACATAAAATAATATATTTCATATATCTTATTATAAATCCAAGATTTTATAAATAAAAATCAATTAATAAAATAATATCATATTACAGGGAAAAAAGAAAGAAAGTGAAAGTCCTGACAAATATTTTATAAATAAAAGATCTCATGCTTTCCATTATAAAGAAAGGAGGAAGATACAAAACTATTTTCATGATAAGCTTTTCAAGAAAAAAGAAAAAACATTTCAAAAGCTTTCCAGCTTTTTTAATGTTACGGTTGAAATCTAAAAAAAGCAAAACCTCTACTTTGGTTATAGACGTCTCTTTTCAAAATACAAAACCTATTGTCATCATTGGGGTTATAATGGAAACCACAATAATAATTTCTAAAAATACGAGAAGCTATTACTACTTTGGCCGCGGCATTGATAACTTCATCCTTTGATTGGATATCACCATCATCGCTACTGTTGGGGGCATTGATAACTTCATCCTTTGATTGGATATCATCATCATCGCTACTGTTGGGGGCATTGATAACTTCATCCTTTGATTGGATATCACCATCATCGCTACTGTTGGGGGCATTGATAACTTCATCCTTTGATTGGATATCATCATCATCGCTACTGTTGGGGGCTTTGATAACTTCATCCTTTGATTGGATATCATCATCATCCTTTCCTTCCTCTTCATGCAACCATCGTACACCGATCCTCCTTACTTGAATAGTTGCATCCTGTGGAAGCACTGAAATACTCACGTCATCACAATTATCAAAGGTAGGATCACCGACCCGTAATTTCGTGTGTAATAGCGAATGGATTTCACGAGCACCACGCGCGAAAGCAACAGGGTAGACAGAGGCTAGATGACGCAAGGATCGACCACTGGTATTGTTTCTGATTTCAATAACAACGTAACTAGAGTATCTGTATGCTGACGCCACACAACTTGTGAATAGATTAAAGCCACATATCCGGTGTGCAGGAAGAGGTGAGGATATTTTGAATGAAAAGTTATCTCCAAACTCATTCTGAATTAGCCATTTATCCTCTTCTTCCTCCTCATAAAACCTAAACTCCTCATCAACAGTTTTTGTAAATCACCAATAGAATCGTGAATTTGAATCAAACTGATGCAGTCTTCAAGTATTAGCTTTTCAAGGGCTAGGAGACCCGAGAAGTCAGGGGTTCTAATGAGATCACGAGAGTGACGGAGATCAAGAACTTTCAATTTTGGAAGAAACTGTGACAATACATGAATTTAGTTGTTATCAATTGAAAACGTGAGAGATAACTATAGAAACTGTGACAATACATGAATTTAGTTTATACATACCAGTTTGCCTTTCCAAGCATTAACTAGACAACTTCTGGATAGATCAAGAACCACAAGCTTCTCCAAGACAATCCATGCCAACATAACCATATCAAATTCTTGGGAAAGTGCTCAAAACTTCCATGAAAATTAGTGTAGTTTAGTTGGAGAAATTTTACATCTGGCATCTTTCTAAAAGCATCTGTGCTGAGGATGGGAAACAAACTTTTTTGTAATTTTCCCCCATCGGAAAAATCAGAAAGCCATTGTTGAAAAAAGTTAAGCCTGCGGCGCTTTCGGCTTACCATTGAATTAGTACAGACAACTTTTGCATAATCATCTTCCATTAATGCATGCATATCAATGGTAAGGCCACGCAATTTTTCAGCATCCTGAATAATAATATTAAAAGTACATGAGAAAGGAAAGTAAATGAAAGAATATGTGAAGGCACCACAAACCATTTAAGTAGACACATAAAAAAATTGAGCTACTTACAGTAGTTCCTTTCAAAATGGTAAAAGCATCCTCGTGACGCCATATTCTTTGACATTTGGGAGATTCTTGACGAGCAATTTCCCTTCCCATATCTCTTACTAGTTGATGCATCCACAACCTTTTATCATTGTTGATTTCAACAAGACATCTATCGATGAGATTGTCAATCCCAAATCTTGCACCTTTATCGAGCCCATCCAGTATCGTAACTACATCATCCACATCCATTCCATTGAAGAAACAAGCAATATCAAGGAATAAACCCTTCTGGTAATCATCATCAAGAGAGTCGTAACTTATTTGAAGAACCTTTTGAACTTCACAATTTGGAATCACTTCCATTTGTTGTAATGCGCTTTCCCATATTTCTCTTCCTTTTCCGGACAATGAAGAGCCAATAACTCGATGAGCTAATGGAAGTCCATTACAATGACGTACTATTCTCCAAGAGTCTTCTACAAAACCATCAGCAGGGTCAGCTTGTCCAAAGGCATTCCAACTGAAAAGCTCAAGTGATTTTTCATCATCTAGCGGTTCAACTTTGCACCGGACCCCCTCAATATCATTAGCTGAAAACAGACCCTTATTTCTTGTTGTTACAATGATTTTACTTCCTTTACAAAGCCAATTTTGCACGCCGATGATTTTATTGAATTGGTCCCTTTTGTCCACATCATCTAGAACAATAAGAGTTCTTTTGCAACATAATGCATCCTTAATCTTCAGAATTCCTTCATCTTCATCATTTATCTCATCAACAGTCTTTTTTAGGATGTCGGAAAGAAGTTGCCTTTGCAAGCAAACTATATCCTTTGATCTAAAATTTGATAGGAAGCTCTTTCCTTCAAATTTATGAATATTCTGATTAAAAACACTCTTTGCTATGGTTGTCTTACCAACTCCACCATTTCCATAGAGTATAGCAATGGCAGCATCATGGGACCCATCTTGCAACCATGAGTTGATATAATTTACTAGAGGATCTCTTCCAATGAAATGAAGGGGTACATGAAACATTTTTTTATCCAATTTCTTTGAGACCTTCTCCACAATAGATTGGACAAACTGTGCCTCGTACCTACATCAAAAAGTAAAATACAATGTGTGATAATTAGTAGGCTCTCTATAAGCAATAGAAATAAACAACATTTAGCTAAGAAATTAAAGCAGGTTGTGTGTCAATGATTTGATGGTTAAAACCAAATCGTGATTGAAAAAAAAAACAAAGAAGAAAATCATAAGTATTTTATTTTATTTTTTTTATATGTTTTCTTATCAATACACTTAACTGAAAGAAATTTAGAGTTCACTACCAGCATTATAGTCTTATGCTATGTGTAGTTTCATCAAGAGATACAACTTACCCATCTCCTAAATCCATTCCAGCTAAATCTGCAACTTCCTTCAAAGCAATCCTCCACCCATTCACCCGCTCCATCTTCTCCTTGTAATGCTTTTCATGTTCCACAAATGCAGCAGCAAAGCTCCCTGTTTGATTTCTGACTTCAGATGGATCCACATAATAGAATACTGGCAAAACTATACAGTCATCATTCCTCTTATGTTCCATGATCATTACAAGTTCATCGAGGCACCATCTTGACGAAGCATAGTCTTTGGAGAACACGATTATCGATATTTTCGATTGTTGTATTGCCTTCTGGAGCTCGAAACATATATTCTCTCCTCTCTGAATTTCATCATCATCTCTAAATGTGTGAATCCCTGCATCAACCAGGGCCTTGTAGAGGTGATCGGTAAAGTTCTTGCGGGTGTCTTCACCTCTAAAACTCAAGAACACTTGATATTTCCCGGGAGCCATTCCAATTCTAGCAAATATAAGACTTTTCAAAGATCTGAACAAAAAAAAAGGAGTTGCAGGATTAATGTCGATAGTTCAAGATCGACCGCACACCAATAAGCTGAAGTATTCATATATTATTATCTTACTTTTTCTATAAAACAATTTTCAAGATTTCCCAGCAATCAACTCCTCCATGCCCTCTCAGAAAAATATTTGTACTTATGATAAATTAAATCTCTATGCTGAACCAGCAAAATTGGTTGATGAGTTACATTCCACAATATAACATAATACCAAAAGAGATGAGCAGAGTTACCTGCAATCATCACTTTCCCTTCGCTGATGTTCTCTTATCAGTTCATCAATTTTCTGGTTTTAAATCAACCTTAAAAGTCTCTGTGGTATGGGCCATTTCCGCGTTAGGACCTTTTTTGTTTTTTTAATTTGCTCAAAATTGAGAGAGAAAGGTTGGATTGTAATTTTAAGACAAGTCATCCCCACAAATCCACTCTCTCTATGGTATGGAATGTTTCCGAGTGAGGACTTTTTTGGTTTTATTTTGATCAAGACTTGGATGTTGAATATAATCACTAATCTATTTGATTATACAAATGCACACTGAATTTTCCACAAGTTGATGGCTATAAACATCATTTCTGTTTCTCTCTTTTTTCTCATATCTTTTGCTTCGTGGTTGGTATCACTGTATTCCTTTAACAATATCTTTTGCTCTGAGTAGACGAAGATCCTTTATCTTAAAAAAAACAGAGTTGCAGGATTGATGTCGAGAGTTCAACATCAACAGCACACCAATAAGCTAAAGTATTCATATATTATTATCTTACTTTATCTTTAAAACAGTTTTCAAGTTATTTCCCAGCAATCAAATCCTCCATGCCCTTTCAGAAAAAGATTATGATAAATTTCTATGCTGAACCAACAAAATCGGTTGATGAGATCATCAATAATTAGTTTCTGACAGTGAATTAATCGAAGTGATTCTCAGTTACAGCAGAGATATATTCCACAATATAACATAATACTAAAAGAGATAAGAGAGAGAGAGTACCTGCAATCTTCACTTTCCCTTCGCTGATGTTCTCTTATCAGTTCATCAATTTTCTGCTTTTAAGTCAACCTTACAAGTCTCTGTGGACCTTTTTCTCTTTAAATTTGCACAAATCAATTACTAGGGCCTGTAATTCTTGTTATAATTACCAAAAGGGACATTAGACACCCACCCAACACATAATCCCTCTCATCAACTCACACGGTTCTTCTTACTTCACCCACCAGTAAGAAAAAGGCACGTGCAGGATCAAGGCTCTTCATATCTGACGTGGAAAGTTTACTAGCCTGTAATTTTGTATCATTTGAATTGATTCTAGCTTTTTCTTTCTGTTGAAACTCAAGTGTATATATATGAAGAATTAGTCAGAAAAACAAAGCAATTGGTTAAATAGGGATGGTAGGAGGGGAAGTTGCTGATTATATTTTATCTGTTTCTCTGATTCTACTCGTTGGGTTGCCCTGCTGGACAACATTCCTGCTGGTGTCTTTAGAAGACAAACTTATGCCAAGAAAGAGAGAGAGAGTTTCTCATGTTGGAAATGCAGAGTGTTTAACTCAGAGTCCTGTCTTGAACTCTAAGGCTGAGTGTCCAACAACTTCAAAAGAAGTATGCAAAACTGGGGAAAGACATTCTGAAGAATATTGGATGGTTAGATCTCGGGAGGAAGGTTTATCCTTGGGAGGGTGGATTATCAAAATCACAAAAAAAATTTCTAATAATAAGAGAAGCTATTTCTGCTTTTGATACAGGTACATTATCATTGTGTTAACTTCACTGTTTGATGAGCTGCTATTATCATCAGTTCCTTCCTCTTCATGCAGCATTCGCACAACAACTGGATCATCTGTAAACATTGAAAAACTGAATTCATGACCATTATCAAATGCAGGATCATTGCCCCCAAATTTCCAATAGCTTAGCCATAACAATTCAGATTTTTCGGCCAAAAATTATATCGAAAAATTGAGGGTAAAAAACCCAGACTCTACCCTTCGTATTGTTTCTGATTTCAAGATAAACAAGACGATAAGGATTGCATACTGACATAGCAGAAAACCATGTGAATAGATCAAAGCCACATATCCGGTGCGCGGCGGGTGAGGATATTTTGAATGACAAGTACTCTACAAATTCTTTCTAAAGTAGCCACTCCTGTTCTTCCTCCTCGTGAAACCACCTTAACATCTCATTTTCAACATATTCAAGGACAACATTGAATCTGTTGCCCTAAAGTTCTATCTGTTCCATCAAAGCAAAATTTATATAATGAGCAAAGGAAAAATTTTCTAGACATACAAGAGCAAAAAATTAGAATTGAAATAAAGCAGAACTTATAAAATGAGCAACGGAGATCAATAATTTTAAATTTTGGAAGAGACTGTGAAAACACTTGAAATCAGTTGCTGTCCATTGAAAATAAGAGAGATAGCTGTATAGCGAGACTAGATACATACCAGTTTGCCTTTCCAAGCAACAATTAGACTGGTTCTGGATTAGATAAAGAACCACAAGCTTCTCCAGAAGTGCTTTGGTTTGGATCTTGTAATTACCCAACCTTTTTATTTTAATTTTTTATTATTCTTATTATTATTTTCCTTGAAAATGATGATGAAAAACACAAATAAAAAAATGAAATAAATGAACAATAATATAAAATTTGGGTTAACAGTAACATGAGTAGAAGTTTTGAGATTTAATTAAACTTTGCATTAGTTTTATTAACCAAATTAATAAAGAAAAAAAACAATCGAACAGAGGAGAGGAAGTGAAAGTAGGAAACACAGAATCCGCAGAGAAGAACAGAGCATATACGGGGAGACTAAAAGAAAAATAGAGAAAAACAAACACAGGCAAAGGTTACACCGAGAGAAAGCAAAAGAAAAGAAAGAACCAGAGGAAAAGTAAACGAAAGGACGAACAGCACGCCATCGCCTTCATCCTGCTCCCAGGTAAGTGTCTCCAATTTTGCAAAATAATTCACCAACAGTGTGTATTAGAGATTTAATTACATGGTGACTGTAGCAAGCGTGTGTGAACTATTCATGCACGTTTGCAGGTAAAACTGCCTTGGTCACTGGTTCTGAGCTAGCTGGGCCTGACCTAATTCAAAAAAATAAAAATAAAAATAAAAATAAAGATAAAAAAAAATAAAAACAAGTAAAATGAAATAAAATAAATATATGCATGCATACATAAAAAAATAAATTTGTTTTATTGGTGTATTTACTATATTAGATTTATGAATAAAAAATAATTATTTAAATTTGTTTTATTATATTTTGCTATTATTATTTTCTAACTACGTAATATTTACTAATGCTAGAGTTGGAAATATTCATAGTTAAATATTCACTGACGTTAGAGTCAGTAATATTGCAAGCAAACCATTAGAGCATAAACCAACAAACTTTTAACAATTTAAGATAAAATCAGGAATGCAACCTGTCATAGGCATGGCATTTAAAGGGTGATAATATCTTTCCTTTCACGTAACTAATCTCGTACCATAGAATCTCCTTAAACAAAACCTTTTTCATTCAAAAAAACAAGATGCTAAATGTCTGTTCTTTTTTCTTTGAGATTTAATTTTTACATGGTCACTGCGATGTCCAGTGTGACAGATCAAAGGAAATCCATGCCAACATAATTACATCAAATTCTTGGAAAAGTGCCCATAACTTCCATAAAACTTGTGTAATTTAGCTGGAGAAATTTTACATTTTGCATCTTTCTAAATGCATCTGTGCTGATGAGGACAGGAAACAAACTTGTTCGGTCAATTTGTACTTGTTCCCCCAAGAAAAACTCGGAAATCCACTATTGAGAGAGGAGTGTAGGAAGAAGACATTGTTGAAACAAGTGAAGCCTGCAGCGGTTGCAGGCGAACCATTGAATCAGTACAGACAAACTTTTGTACTGATTCATGCATATACAGGGTAAGGCCACACAATGTTTCAGCATCATGCTTCCAAAATATTGAAAGTAAATGTGAAAGGAAATTAAAAGCATGAACATTTTAAGATACCTAAATACCATGAAGATAGGAAAACAGAACCAGTTACTCTTACACTTGTTTCTTTCAAAACTGTAAAAGCTTCCATGTGATGCCATATTCTTTGACATTCGGGAGATTCTTGACAAGTAATTTCCCTTCCCATATCTCTTACGAGTTGATGCATTTATAACCTTTTATCATTTTTTATTTTAACAATTTCTACAAGACATCAGTCGATGAGATAGTCAATCCTAAATCTTGCACCTATATATACCGAGCCCATCAAGTGTCCTAACTGCATGATCTCTATCCATTCCATTAAATAAACAAGCTATATCAAGGAATAAGTTCTTTTGATAATCATCATCAGGAGAGTTGGAACTTTTTGCAAGAACCTTTTGAACTTGACAATTTGGAATCACTTCCATTTCATGTAATGCGATTTCCCATACTTTCCTACTTTTACCAAATAATGAAGAACCAATAGCACAAAGGGCTAATGGAAGTCCATTACAATGATGTACTATTCTCCAAGATTCCTCCACAAATTTTTTTTATTGTTGTATTGTCTGTCGGAGCTGACTTGATATTTTCTCCTCTCCTAATTCCATCATCGTCTCTAAATGTGTGAATCCCTGCTTGAACAAGGGCTGTGAAGAGCGATCAGTAAAGTTCTTGTGAGTGTCCTTGCCCCTGAAACCCAAGAACACTTGATTTTTGCAACGAGAAGACCGTGAAGACGAGGGTTCTTGATATTTGAATCTAGCAAAGAAAACAATTTCAAAGATCTCACAAATGAGAAAAAAAAAAGCTTGCAGGATCAATTGTCGATTATTCAAGATTCTGTAACACACCAATTAGCTAAAGTATTTATATATTGTTATCTTACTTCTTCGTTAAAGCATTTTTTCAAGTTATTTCCCAGAAATCAACTCCTCAGGCCATTTCAGATAAATATTTGTACATATTTTATCAGCACTTGCTACCAGCATTTACAAGCACACAAGGATGCCCATCTGGAAGGCTAAATTATTTGCAAAAGCACACATCTTGCAATCCTAACAATACCCGAGAAAGTGAATTTAGTAGTTTATAACTTACAGTAAAAACACACACAACTTATTTGTATAAATTACCGATCATTCCAGTGTTTATTATCAAATCATATTATAGGTTGCGCTCAATTATAATAGTATTATTAAATAAACTAAAAGCATGTTAGCTAAAAGAAATAGGTTGAAAAGGAATTTATATATTACAAAATTCATGATGAAATATCTTGGCCTAAGATACTAAAAAATTGATGTACCCAAACTCTTACATATTATATCATGATGAAATATGTAAATTTTACGAAGTGTAAATCTTGTCTGGCTGGTATAAATTTAATAGCTTCAAAATCATCCTGAATGGATGAGTATGGTTGAGACTTGGTGAGAAAGTTGAGACGTAGTGCAAATCTTGTTCCAGAGCCACAAAGGCCATCTGTCAATCAACTGTACGATGAATTTACAGAACATGTATAAGATTACTCACTTCTGGATGAGGAAAGTTGCATAGAATATAGATTTGATTGATTACCAACGGTGGAAAAAAAATCACTCAAAATTTATTTCTGCATGAGTCAATACTGAAAAGACATACATGTTGCCTATTTATGAGCTAACTGGCTTGAGCTTTTATGGGTGGTTTTTGACCAAATATGTGGTGTCCTTGATAAAATGGGCTTTCTCGTTATTCAGAATGATGGATTTGAACTGGATAAGAAAGTGGTAGTCATTGCAGACACAAGTAGAAAACAAGACCTCGATCCTGCTGCAATCAGGTATATCAGTTAAAAGTTCTATGTATCATGTTGATCATTGCCTGAGCCAATTGGATTGTTTTCTAACTTGTTTTAAATGTGTTCTTAGTCTGTTTGATTCAATGATTACTTTTTGCCTACCTGTTCGGAGGAATCACCAGGAAATAGCTACCCAGTACGCTAAGCACTTAACAAAATGAAGGGAAAGAGTAAAGGATTTACTATCTTAGTTTTCAAGGAATCCTAGGTGATGTCGGAGTAAAGGATCGTCAACAAGGGTGTTTTAATTAGCTCTTGTAGATTCTTATCCAAAACTTGTATCATTTGTTAATGTCATCGCTAGAAACATGTAAAGTGCATGCCTAAGCTAATAAAGAAAGTTTCATAAGATAGTAACAGAGAAGTAATGCAGATTGTTTCATGACCGGCATGATTTGTTAATCAGGTGGGTGATTTTGGCTTCTCATACCATGAGCTCCATTGTCCTCTCAGTACCTTAATAATATTGAATACAAAAAAAAAAATGTTCCATTCAAATAGCAAAAATAGAAAAACCTAAAAATATTGAATTGAAAAATAAAAATACAAAAAATAAAATCAATTAAGAAAAATATTTATTCTCCTAAAAAAATCATGCATCGGTCTTCCTTGATTGGAAAAAATTTATACTCGAGTTTAGACCTTAGTAAAGAACCTTCCTCCATGAATATCCTTTGTTTGTGGATCACCATATTATAGCCCTCTAAGACTTTTTTATATGGATCACTCTATCATGCATCCCTAACACAAAACTGTGTGTGAGTTGCCCCATCGTTAATCCTACCATCGGTATTTTAAATAACAATAACTACTGCAGACAAAAACAATGAGAAAAAAGTTCAAGCAACACATTATTGGTGATACAAAATAATGCAATAGATATTAATTTTTTTTGCATTTTGAGAACACATAGAACATCTTGTAAGTGCAAAAAGATGTAGAAGTAGGAAGAGATACTGAACTAGTGTGACTTACGGGAAGGTTGGTACCATCGCTGAGCATAACATCATCTTGTCTATTATATGGTGTATGGAGAGAAAGATTGTTGAAGTCTGCAGTTACATGATGGGAAGCGCCACTATCCAGTAACCATGACGCATTGGTTAATGGAGATGAAGAAGAAAAATTTTCCTGGGGATTCCAGGAGGATGGCATGCCATTGGAGGAGTTAGCAGTGGTAGAACCATAAACATTGTCATAACCCAATTTTGACATTTTTTTATTCATTTATTATTTTATTATTTTATTTTTAAAAAAATAATGAAAAACAAGTAAAAATAAAATAAATGAAGAGTGAATTAAAATTTGGGTTAAGGGCAACACGATTGGAAGTTTAAAGATTTAATTAAACTCTTGACTAGTTTAATTAATTAAATCAAGGGCTTAATTGGAGAAATGATTTAATTAAAATTTAGATGATTTTTAACTAATGAAATCAAGAGTTTAATTGAAGAATTAATGAGTTTGAGGACTTAATTAAACTTTGATTTAATTAATTAAAGGAATCAGGGGTGTAATTGAAGAAATACTAAAGTTTGAAGCTGATTCAAGGAAAAATTGCTAGAAAATTAAAGTCCAAGGACCAAATTGAATAGTCCAAAAACCCAGGACTGTTGTGTAAATGACACTATAAATCAAGGATTCAATTGAATTAATCCAAGGGTACAAATAGAAATTGATTATTGATGATTAAGATCTCAATTGTGAAGTTTAAAACGTCCAGGGACCAAAGTGAAAAAATGCCTCAAACACACAAACGACGCCGTTTGCAATAATATTGTTCGTCATCCCTTCCATTTCGCCAGGGCAGCCGATTCAACAGGAAAATCAGTGCATCCGATTCAACAGGCCATGTCTTCTGCCACGATCCCGTTCGTGAAGGAGACGGTTTTTGAAGATCTCTAGCCTTATAAAAAAGGGGTGAAGAAACAGAACGCAGAGGGGGGGACGAGGATCCGGAGCTAAAAAAAACAGAGCAGAAATACAGAGTAAAAAAAAACACAAATTCACAGGGAGAGGGGGAGAGTCAGCAACAGAGGAGAAAAAAAAAAGGAAGAAAAACTGGAAAAATGGCGGAAAAAAGACCAGGAGACAAAGGACGAGAAAAAAAACTGGGAAAGGAAGAACTGCGAAAAATCGAGGAGCAGAAACAGAGACCGAAACCAGAGGGAACAGTAGCCGAAAACCAGAGACAAAACGGAGAGGCAGATAACAAAACAGGGAGAACGAACAAGAGGGCAACACACAGTGAGGAGAATTATCCTTGAAATTGTCCTCGTACCTGCAAACAAAGAAAAAAACCCGGATTCAGCCAAAGAACACTCACAGCAAACCGGCATCTTCTTTGTAGTTTGAAAAGCTACTGAGAAATCAAGAAGGAAAGCACAGACAAGGGATCACAGCGGGGAGAGAATAGAAAGCAGTCGAACGAGAGCAGCAGCCACCAGCATCGCAGCCTTCTTTATCGTCTCCAGAAGCAGGTATGACTTCATCCCCTTCGTATCTTCATTTCAAAATGCAATTGTTAATGGTACAAGAACACTGCGTGAAGGTAATTTAATTACCTTCACCAGTGTTCGTGCACGCGTGAACAATTCACGCGAGCTTTTATTTTTTTGGCCCAGCCGGTCACTGGCTTGGGCCAGTGACTGGGCTGGGCTGGCTGGGTCCAGCCCAGCCCATGTGGACTGAGCTGGGCCCAGCCCAAAAATGTAAATAAAAAAAATAAAAAAATATATAATAAAAATTGTGTATGTAAAAAAAAATAATATAATTTTTTTTTATTCATTGACGCTAGAGTCACAATAAAAATATCAATTCAAATTTATTTCATTGTGTTTTATTAAGTTATATAAGAATAAAAAATGTGCGTGCAAAAAAAATAATATAAGATAAAATAAAATAAATTTATTTGGTATATTCACTGACGCCAGAGTCAGGAAGAAAAATATTAATGTAAATTTATTTTGTTTTGTTTTGTTTTGTTTTTATTTAGCTACATTAAAAAATAAAAATAATGCATATGCGTAAAAATAAATTGATTTTTTATTTATTTATTCACTGACGCCAGAGTCAGAAATATAAAAAATGATGATTTAAATTTATTTATTTTGATACCTACGTAATATTTACCAACGCCAGAGTTGGAAATATCCGTAGTTGAATAAAAATAATGTGTATGTGTAAAAAAATTTGATTTTTATTTGTTTATTCATTGACGCCAGAGTCAGGAATATTAAAAATAAATGATGATTTAAATTTATTTATTTTGATACCTACGTAATATTTACCAACGCCAGAGTTGGAAATATCCGTAGTCGAATATTCACTGGCGTCAGAGTCAAGAATATTATAAGCAAATTATCATATCGTAAACTAATAAACATTTATCAATTTAAGACGAAACTAGCAATGCAGTCTGCCTCAGGCAGGACGTTTAAGGGGTGATAATATCTTCCCTTTTACGTAACCGGTCCCGAACCATAGAATCTCTGTTGACCAGTTAGGGTTCCTAGTGACCATAATACTAGGTAGCGACTCCTTAAACAAGAATATCCCCCATCAAAGAATAGGATGCCAGAAATCCATTCTTTTTCAAAAGATTTAATTATTTTTAAGGCCGCCGCGATGTAGGGTGCGACAGAATGACAACTTCACTGGGGACCAATGGACTAAGCTTTGCCTTTTGTTTGTCAATGGTTATAATGTTTGTTACGTTGTGCTTATTTGTTTATTTTTTTTCCTGCATTTTACTGCTTTAGCATGCATCATTGTTTATATTGTCATGCATCACGTTAAAAGCACAAACCTTACAACCTAAGATAAGTGGAGGAGTAACGGTACCCCAATGGCTTTAGCCTGGGTAAGACTCGTGAAACCATCCAACTTTCGCTTGATTGTTTACTTGGAAGTGGTCGATATGCCAAACTGAGATTACTTAGGGTCTCTATCTTCACACTACTTGTAAGCCTCATATCAACCTTTTTAAGGACGATCACTGAGCATGCGAGAGACCCATTTGAAACTAGATAATGATCAACCCCTTTATGCACTCAACAATTAGGATCTTCCTATTAGGTTGTTATCCCGTGAAGGACGTACCCGCATTTCATATGCATTTTTAATTGAATCAACATTTTTGCATAAATTGTGTCGCGGGGGCCGCGATGTTGTCTGGCGACGACGAAGGCTCTTTGTCGTGCCTCCTGATGTGAGTTGTGTTGTGTGTTGGGAAGGATTTTTGGATTTAATCATAAAATTATAATTAATTTTTAGGAGTCACCACCTAGTATTATAGTCACTAGGAACCTATGGTCTGCGAGAATCTAGATAAGGGACTGGTTGTGCAAGGGGAAGACGTGTCACCCTCAGTGCACCCTACCTAAGGTAAGCTGCATTATTGTTTGATTGTTTTTTGTTGGTCTTTCTAAGACGTGTTTGATGGAATGGAAGTCGACATGGTTATGGGGAAGAGGGAGGAACAGAACCGAAGAAGAAAGAGAAGAAAAAAAAAATTAAATAAAGGATCAGAGACGCTCTGATACCATGATAGAGCTCAAGCTTTGAAAGAGAATTGCTTATTGATATTATTAATAGAAGACATATATATAAATACAAATCCTAACTGATTTCTATACTTTGCAGGAAGACCAATTCTTTAAGATTACAAACTATTGCAGCTACCGAGTCCTAATGAATAACAAACTGTTAGAGCTATACATTGAATTATCATTAACAAAATTCTTAAAAAAGAAGCAAAGATGGGGTTTGTGAGGGTCTACACAAAACCACAGCACTGTGGCGTTGGTCATGCTCTACAAGATGAGGTTGCGGTCTATTTCTCCTCAGACATACTCAGCAATTTCTTGAAGATTTAAACCTGGAAAACTTTTAGCACTTGATCTTGCATTAGGAGAATGGGTTAGGTAAATCAACAGAGCATGCCATGCTGGTCGTCTATGTCTCATTAAAAGTGTCCTTAATTCACTGCCTATATATTTTATGTCTGTATTCAAGATGCCAAAAGGGGTAGGCAAGCTTCTTTCATCCATCCAAAGACGTTTCTTGTGGTGTGGATGTACCAAGCAAAGATCTTTCTGCAAGATCCAATGGAGAATAGTGATGCGCGATAAGAAACAAGGAGGCCTCGGTATAGGCTCCCTTATATTGAAAAACAGAGCCCTGCTTTTAAAATGGATTTGGAGACTCTCTTCCCCAGGTACAAGCTTATGGAAAATGATTATCTCTTCAATGTACAATCCATCTTATGAGAATGGGATCCCAATTTTCTACAACCAACCATCCAAGATATGGAAGGATATTATGTCCATTGTTCAAACCGACGTTCACCAAGTCTTCACAAATCATTGCAAATTCATGGTGGGGAATGGCAATTTAACATCCTTTTGGCTAGACAGCTAGATTGGTGACGACCCTCTCAAAACAACCTTCCCAAGGCTATATCTTTTGTCTTCCTCTAAATCTGCTTTGGTGGCTGACATGGGTAGATGGAGCAATGGAATCTGGCTCTGGTCCCTACAATGGCGCAGACCTCTTTTTCATTTTGAACAAGAACAACTATCACTTTTATCATCCTTGCTGGAATCCAAGCCAATGTTCTGCCATAAGATGGATAAGAAAATCTGGACCCTCAACAACGATGGCCTCTTCAGTGTAAAATCTTGCTCCAAATTGATGGACCAGTTACTCTACGGTGGAGCCAAACCATTCCAATCTTCTGTTTGGATAAAACTAACCCCACCAAAAGTGCAGCTTTTCCTTTGGCTCCTTGTCCAAGATAAAGTAACCACAAGAGATTTCCTATTTCAACGCGACTACCTCTCCCTTCAGGAGTCAAGATGTGCTTTCTGCAATAAAAGCTTGGAATCTTCAAGTCACCTCTTCATTCACTGCCACTTCTCTTGGAATATATGGATGAAACTGCTTTCTAATCGGGGCTTTTGCAGTGTTTTTCCAAAATCTGTTGATGATATGTGCTCCAATGGTCTTCTATGGTTAAAGGCAAGCAACAAAATCTCTCATGGCAACTTCTTTTCTCATGCGTTGTTTGGAATCTTTGGCTTCATCGAAATGATGTTATTTTTAATGACGCTGCCCCTAACCTTCAAATCTGTTTCTCCATGGTGCGCCAAAGTATTGCTTTATGGCTGAGGCTTGACTCCAACTCTTTCAAGCTTAATATAGAGAATGTTTAGTCGGGAGGAGTTGGTTTCTTTTGATTTGTTTGTTCTCTTTTTGTTGCTATCCCCTGTTTCATGCAACAGTTTTTGTGCTTCCCTTTCCTCTGCTTGTTCTTCTGATGTAAGTTAGGCTACTATCTTTGTAGCTTTTTCCTTTTAATAAAATTTTGACTATTAACAAAAAAAAAAAAAAAAAACAGAGCATGCCATGATATAGCTCCAACAGCCAACCATTAAAAAGTCCAAGTGGTTAGAACTTTGTGGCTTTCGCGTCTCCTAGAACAACTGTTGCTGTCAAAAACCAGGGAAATGAAAACACATTCCAAGATCCTCATAATATTTGAGGTCATGGGTGACAGTGCAGTGCTGGTATATGAAAACTGATTCAATTGCATCGATCATTAATCGAAATCATGAACAGATTGCGTATTTTGATTCAGGATAACGAGACTTTCAAACCAAGATCTCAAAGTAATTGTTTTTTTTTTTATGAAAAGAAAGAGTCTCATAGGTAGGCAGTCAAAGTTGTTGGCTACTATAGAAAATTTTACGATTTCCACTTTTGTTATTGAATTTTAATTCTATCTTTTAATTTGATAATTTTCAATCAAAATTAATTTTTAAATTTCTAATTTTGATGATTATTATATTTTATTTTTACAATAAAAATATTTATATTAATTTATTGTGAAAATTTAATAAAATCAATTCAATTTTTAATTAAAATGAAATATATTCACATTATAAAACCCTCTCAATTATATTTTAAAGACATGCCTATTTATTTTTTATTACAAGTGAACTTATCTTGTGAGGATATATATAGAAACAAAAAAAAAATTACCAATCAAATTTCACCATATGTTATTTTTATTTTTACATAAAAAGATGAAATAAAATAGATAAAATAACGTGAGAATTTTGAAAATTATGGTGTGCTTGAAACGGTGGCTGTGAAGTTTGTGCATTGTTGTTATCACTCTTCCAACTGAAATTTAGGTGATTTCTCCAATCAGGGTTATACGTTTGTGAGTATGGGTTATGGTTAGGTCTTTGGAAACTATTTAAAGCATGAGCTTGTTCATGGAGGCATTCCCTAAAAGAAGGCAAAGTTGGACAATCATTTGTTGAGTGTTCCTTGGTTTCACAGATTTGACACACAATGTCTTGAACAGATTTTAATTGACCACTCTTCTTCAATTCAAGTGCTTCAACTTTTCTAGCTAAAGATGCAAACTTGGCTTGGAGGTCATGATCATCCCTACGGTTGTGCATACCTCCACTAGATGTATGAGTTTGAGTTTTACTTGGTGCCTTATAAGTACCTGTGGTGTCCCAATTTTGAGCATTTTCAGCTAGCAAGTCTAGGTACTCCATTGCTTCATTAGGGTCTTTATCTTCGAAAGTTTCATTGCACATCAATTCAACCATTTGCCTATCTCTAGGTGTTAAACCTTCATAAAAATGTGAAACCAATCTCCATGTTAACCTTCGAAAGTATTAAGTAAATTTCGATACCTATCCCAACATTGGTAAAATGTTTCTCCTGGTTTTTGAGTGAAAGTGATGATTTGTCTTTTGAAAGAGTTTGTTCTGTGAGACGGAAAAAACTTCTTTAAAAATTATTGTTGCATTTCATCCCAAGCACGAATGGATCCTGGTCTCAAATTTTGTAGCCATGTTTTAGCTTTATCTTTTAATGAAAAAGGAAAAAGCTTTAATCGAATGGTGTTCATGCTACAATTTGAGTCATTATATGTATTACAGAGCTCCTCAAATTCCCTTAAATGCAAGTATGGATTTTCTAAGTCTAAGCCATGAAAAGATGGTAAAAGTTGAATAATGCCTGGCTTAAAATTAAAATGAGATGCATCAAGAGGGAAAACTATGCATGAGGGTGCACTTGTTCTTGTGGGATTCATGTGGTCTCTAAGTGTTCTCATACGGTTATTCTCATTATGAAGCGATTGATTATCTTCTTCAGCCATATTTTCTGAAAATGATGAGGATACCCTACAAAGTCGACCACTTAATGTATGTGACCAAACTCTCATGCACGTGTAAGAAGAGAATAAAAGGGAGAAAAGAAAAGAGAAGAAAAAGAAACAAAACAAAACAAAAGAAGCAAAAGTTGGATAAAATGAAAAATGAAAAGAGAAAATAAAATAAATGTTATAATTTATACAAGAATTTACCTCCCCGGCAAGTATGACTTCATCCCCTTCGTATCTTCATTTCAAAATGCAATTGTTAATGTTACAAGAACATTGTGTGAAGGTAATTTAATTACCTTCACCAGTGTTCGTGCATGCGTGAACAATTCACGCGTGCTTTTATTTTTTTGGCCTAGTCGGTCACTGGCTTGGGCCAGTGACTGGGCTGGGCTGGCTGGGTCTAGCCCAGCCCAAAATATAAATAAAAAAATATATAATAAAAATTGTGTATGTAAAAAAAAAATATATGAATTTATTGTTTTTTTTGTATTCATTGATGCCAGAGTCACAATAAAAATACCAATTCAAATTTATTTCATTGTGTTTTATTAAGTTATATAAGAATAAAAAATGTGCGTGCAAAAAAAATAATATAAGATAAAATAAAATAAATTTATTTGGTATATTCACTAACGCCAGAGTCAGGAATAAAAAATACTAATGTAAATTTTTTTTTTTGTTTTTATTTAGCTACATTAAAAAATAAAAAATAATCCGTATGCGTAAAAAATAAATTGATTTTTTTATTTGTTTATTCACTAACGCCAGAGTCAGGAATATAAAAAATAATGATTTAAATTTATTTATTTTGATACCTACGTAATATTTACCAACACCAGAGTTGAAAATATCCGTAGTTGAATAAAAATAATGCGTATGTGTAAAAAAATTTAATTTTTATTTGTTTATTCATTGACGCCAGAGTCAGGAATATAAAAAATAAATGATGATTTAAATTTATTTATTTTGATACCTATGTAATATTTACCAACGCTAGAGTTGGAAATATCCGTAGTCGAATATTCACTGGCGCTAGAGTCAGGAATATTATAAGCAAATTATCATATCGTAAACTAATAAACATTTAACAATTTAAGACGAAACTAGCAATGCAGCCTGCCTCAGGCAGGATGTTTAAGGGGTGATAATATCTTCTCTTTTACGTAACCAGTCCCGAACCATAGAATCTCTGTTGACCAGTTAGGGTTCCTAGTGACCATAATACTAGGTGGCGGCTCCTTAAACAAGAATGTCCCCCATCAAAGAATAGGATGCCAGAAATCCATTCTTTTCCAAAAGATTTAATTATTTTTAAGGTCGCCGCGATGTCGGGTGCGACAAACAGGAACTAAATGAAAGGAGGGACAACGTTTAGCAGTATGCCCTTGAGTGCCACATATCTGGCAATGGCCCAAATAAGGATGTGTAGGCAAACGACTATTTCTGACCTGATTGGGAAACGTGGCAGGTCGAAAGTTGGCGATGGATGGGGAATGAAAATTGTTCCCAATAGGAGAAGAGGATGGGGGCGCCAGTTGGTTTTTAAGGGTCGTCAATTATTGTTGCTTGAGTTCTTAGTGAAGGAGTTGGCAGTAATAGGACCAAGACGGGAGAAGTGTGACCGTGTTTAAAGTGATGCTTCAAACAAGAGAAGCTTCTCATATAGTTCATTAAAGGAGATAGTAGCTTCGTGAGCTTGGACAGCCCGAACAAGTTCTGTGTAATCTTCATCTAAACCGTCAAGAATTTGTTCAGTAAGATCATCAGTGTCCATGGGAGCACCAAGAACAACAAGTTCGTCAGATAGTGCTTTGATGAAGTAGACAAAATCTGTGATACTCATAGAACCTTTTGTGAGATTATTTAACTGGTTTTCACCTGGCGGATACGTCCACGGGATGGTTTGGCATATGTTGTGGCAAGAACATGCCATGCATCATGAGAAGAAGTGGTGCGGGCTACCAAGGAGATAAGTGAAGGAGAAAGGCTGCCAACGATGGCATTCAAAAGGAGTTGATCTTGCCTAACCCAGAGACTATATGCAAGATTAGGAACAGTGATATCATCTGTTATAAGAGTTGGTGAAGGACATAGTTTTGAGCCATCCATGTAACCAAGGAGATCATAGCCAATAAAAAGTGTTTCAAACTGAATTTTCCAGGAAGCATAGTTGGAAGAGGTGAGTTTGAGAGAAGCTTGAGCAGCTGTGTTTATGGTGATAAGGTGGTTTTCTGTGTTTGATGGAATGGAAGTCGACATGGTTATGGGGAAGAGGGAGGAACAGAACCGAAGAAGAAAGGGAAGAAAAAAAAATTGAATAAAGGATCAGAGACTCTTTGATACCATGATAGAGCTGAAGCTTTGAAAGAGAATTGCTTACTGATATTATTAATAGAAGACATATATATAAATACAAATCCTAACTAATTTCTATACTTTGTAGGAAGACCAATTCTTTAAGATTACAAACTATTGCAGCTACCGAGTCCTAATGAATAACAAACTGTTAGAGCTATACATTGAATTATCATTAACACAGTTCTTAAAAAAGAAGCAAAGATGGGGTTTGTGAGGGTCTACACAAAACCACAGCACTGTGGCGTTGGTCATGCTCTACAAGATGAGGTTGCGGTCTATTTCTCCTCAGACATAGTCAGCAATTTCTTGAAGATTTAAACCTGGAATACTTTTAGCACTTGATCTTGCATCAGGAGAATGGGTTAGGTAAATCAACAGAGCATGCCATGATATAGCTCCAACAGCCAACCATTAAAAAGTCCAAGTGGTTAGAACTTTGTGGCTTTCGCGTCTCCTAGAACAACTGTTGCTGTCAAAAACCAGGGAAATGAAAACACATTCCAAGATCCTCATAATGTTGATAAAAAAAGGGGTCATAATGTTTGAGGTCATGGGTGACAGTGCAGTGCTGGTATATGAAAACTGATTCAATTGCATCGATCATTAATCGAAAATCATGAACAGATTGCGTATTTTGATTCAGGATAACGAGACTTTCAAACCAAGATCTCAAAGTAATTGTTTTTTTTTTTTTTTTTTTTTTTATGAAAAGAAAGAGTCTCATAGGTAGGCAGTCAAAGTTGTTGGCTACTATAGAAAATTTTACGATTTCCACTTTTGTTATTGAATTTTAATTCTATCTTTTAATTTGATAATTTTCAATCAAAATTAATTTTTAAATTTCTAATTTTTGATGATTATTATATTTTATTTTTACAAAAAAAAATATTTATATTAATTTATTTTGAAAATTTAATAAAATCAATTCAATTTTTAATTAAAATTAAATATATTCACATTATAAAACCCTCTCAATTATATTTTAAAGACATGCCTATTTATTTTTTATTACAAGTGAACTTATCTTGTGAGGATATATATAGAAACAAAAAAAAAAATTACCAATCAAATTTCACCATGTGTTATTTTTATTTTTACATAAAAAGATGAAAATAAAATAGATAAAATAACATGAAAAAAATGGACCTTTACATATATTTTGGTCAATAGAAAATTGACACATAAAATAAGATATTTAATACATCTTATTATAAAATATAAGATTTTATAAATAAAAATTAATTAATAAAATAATATCATATTACATTTTTTTAATATGAAAGCCCTTATAAATATTTATAAATAAAAGATCTCATGCTAGACAAAGAAAGGAGGAAGATTACTAGAGATACAAAACTATTTCATGATAAGCTTTTCAAGAAAAAAGAAAAAGAAAAAAGAAAAAAGAAAAAAAGAGAACTATTTCAAAAGCTTTGGAGCTTTTTTTCATTTTACGGTTGAAATCTAAAAAAGCAAACCTCTACTTAATGAAGCCTAAAATAATACAAGTTCTAGACCTTTGCAAAACACCACCAAGCGAAATTGCCAGCACTGCATTTACCATGGAAAGCAAAATAATAATCATCCCTTGATTTGATATCATCATCATTTCCTTCCTCTTCATGCAACCATTGGACAGCAATCGTCCTTATTTGAAAAGCTGGATCTTGTAGACGCACTGAAATACTCACGTCATCACCATTATCAAATGCAGGACCATCGACCCCTAATTTCATGTGCATTAGTGATTGGAATTCACGAACACCACGCTTGTAACTCATAGGGAAGAAAGAGGCTTGACGACGCAAGGATCGACCACTGGTATTGTTTCTGATTTCAAGATAAACATGACTAGAGTCACTGTACCCTGACGTCATACAAAACCTTGAGAACAGAATAAAGCCACATATCCGGTGCGCAGGAGGTGAGGATATTTTGAATGAAAAGTTATCTACAAACTCATTCTGAATTAGCCATTTATCCTCTTCTTCCTCCTCGTAAAACCTTGTGAACAGATTTGCAAGTCTTTGCAGTGAAGAGCAAAAAGACACATCTAACGAATACAAATGGGATGGAAGCTCTGGGAGTGTCTGAAGCATTTTGCAATTTCTTAAATATAGGTGTCTGAGTAGACCAAGATCCTTGATGCTTTCTGGAAGAAAACGAATTGGAGTTCCACTTAAATCTAGACTCTCCAAGAAGCGTGGCATTGAAAACAAGGTAAATCTCAACATTTTCCTCGTTGAAAACCTAGAGGGAAAGAATAGCTTCAATGGAAGAGATGAAATGAAGGATGTAATTGCAACAATTCCATCACTTTGAAGCAACTTGCGCCCCTGATGATGCTCTAACTCCATATTTAGGCTATTAAGATTTGAGCAACCATCTAAAACCAGCTCTTGAAGTGAATTCAATCTACTCATTTCTTCTGGAAGCTCCATAAGACTTGTACAATTTCTTAGATTTAAGATCAACAATCGTTGTAAATCACCAATAGATTCGTGAATTTGAACCAAACGGATGCAGTCTTCAAGTATTAGCTTTTCAAGGGCTGGGAGACTCGAGAAGTCTGGGGTTCTAATGAGATCACGAGAATGACGGAGATCAAGAATTTTCAATTTTGGAAGAAACTGTGAAAATACATGAATTTAGTTGTTATCAATTGAAAACGAGAGAGATAACTATAAAGAGACTTGATACATACCGGTTTGCCCTTCCAAGCATCAAGTAGACAGCTTCTGGATAGATCAAGAACCACCAGCTTCTCCAAGCATATGTGATTTGGTATGGAGCTCCAAGACAATCCATGCCAACATAACCATATCAAATTCTTGGGAAAGTGCTCAAAACTTCCATGAAAATTAGTGTAGTTTAGCTGGAGAAATTTTACATCTGGCATCTTTCTAAAAGCATCCGTGCTAAGGATAGGAAACAAACTTGTTTGGCTAGTTTGTAATTTTCCCCCATCGGGAAAATCGGAAAGCCATTGTTGAAAGAAGTTAAGCCTGCGGCGCTTGCGACAAACCATTGAATCAGTACAGACAACTTCTGCATAATGATATTCCATTAATGAATGCATATCAATGGTAAGGCCACGCAATTTTTCAGCATCCTGCATAATAATATTAAAAGTACATGAGAAAGGAAAGTAGATGAGTGAATATGTCAAGGCACCACAAACCATTTAAGTAGACATTTAAAAAAATTCAGCTACTTACAGTAGTTCCTTTCAAAACTGTAAAAGCATCCCCATGATGCCATATTCTTTGCCATTTGGGTGATTCTTGACGAGCAATTTCCCTACCCATATCTCTTACTAGTTGATGCATCCACAACCTTTGATCACTGTTGATTTCAACAAGACATCTATCGATGAGATTGTCAATCCCAAATCTTGCACCTCTATCAAGCCCATCCAGTATCCTAACTGCATCATCCACATCCATTCCATTGAAGAAACATGTGATGTCAAGGAATAAGTTCTTCGGATAATCACCATCAAGAAAGTCGTAACTTATTTGAAGAACCTTTTGAACATCAAAATTAGGAACCATTTCCATTTGTTTTAATGCGCTTTCCCATATTTCTCTTCCTTTTCCGGACAATGAAGAGCCAATAACTCCAAGAGCTAATGGAAGTCCATTACAATGATGTACTATTCTCCAAGAGTCTTCTACAAAACCATCAACAGGGTAAGCTCTTCCAAAGGCATTCCAACTGAAAAGCTCAAGTGATTTTTTGTTATCCAAAGGGTCGACTTTGCACTCGAACCACTCAATATCATTAGCTGAAAACAGACCCTTATTTCTGGTTGTTACAATGATTTTACTTCCTTTACAAAGCCAATTTTGCATGCCAATGATTTTATTGAATTGGTCCCTTTTGTCCACATCATCTAGAACAATAAGAGTTCTTCTGCAACATAATGCATCCTTAATCTTCAGAATTCCTTCATCTTCATCATTTATCTCATCAACAGTCTTTTTTAGGATGTCGGAAAGAAGTTGCCTCTGTAGGCAAACTATATGTTTTGATCTAAAATTTGACAGGAAGCTCTTTCCTTCAAATTTATAAAAGTTCTGGTTAAAAACACTCTTAGCTATAGCTGTCTTTCCAACTCCACCAATTCCATAGAGTAAAGCAATGGCAGCACCATGGGATCCATCTTGCAACCATGAGTTGATATCTTGTACCAGAGCATCTCTTCCAATGAAATGAAGGGGGACATGAAATATTTTTGGATCCAAATTCTTTGAGACATACTCCACAATAGATTGGACAAACTGTGCCTCGTACCTACATCAAAACGTAAAGTACAATGTACGATAATTGCTAGTCTCTCTATAAAGGATAAAAATAGACAACATTTAGCTAAGAAATTAAAGCAGGTTGCATGTCAATGATTGATAGTTAAATTTGTAGGTGCGTTATCACCAAATCATGTTTTGGAAAAAAAAAAATAAACAAACAAACAAAAGAAGAAAGAAATTATAGGTATTTTTTTTTTCTTTTATGTTTTCTTATCGGTCTTCATTTAAATACTTAACTGAAAGAAATTAAGAGTTCACGACCAGCACTCTAGTCTTATGCTTTGTGTATTTTAATCAAGAGATGCAACTTACCCATCTCTTAAATCCTTTCCAGCTAAATCTGCAACTTCCTTCAAAGCAATCCTCCACCCCTTCACCCGCTCTATCTCCTCCTTGAAGCGCTTTTCTTGTTTCCACAAAATTGCTGCAGCGAAGCTCCCTGTTTGATTTCTGACTTCAGATGGATTCACATGGTAGAAATACCGGCAAAACTATGGAGGCGGCAGTCCTCTTATGTTTCCATGATCTTCACAAGTTCATCGAGGCACCATCTCGACCGAGCATAGTCTTTCGAGAACACGATTATCGATATTTTCGATTCTTGTATTGCCTTCTGGAGCTCCAACTCTATATTCTCTCCTCTTCCGAATCTCTTCATCATCTCTAAATGTGTGAAACCCTGCTTGAACCAGGGCCCAGTAGAGGTGATCGGTAAAGTTCTTGCGGGTGTCTTCACCTCTAAAACTCAAGAACACTTGATATTTACAATTAGAAAACCGAGAAGAGTAGGATTCTTGATATTTCTCAGCAGCCATTTTCGAGTCTAGCAAAGATAAGACTTTACAAAAGATCTGGACAAAAAAAGAAGGAATTGCAGGATTAAAGTCGATAGTTTCAAGATCGACACAAGCACACCAATAAGCTGAAGTGTTCATTTATTATTATCTTACTTTTTCTGTAAGACAATTTTCAAGTTATTTCCCAGCAATCAACTCCTCCATGCCCTTTCAGAAAAATATTTGTAGATATGATAAATCTCTATGCTGAACCAAGAAAATCGGTTGATGAGATCATCACTAATTAGTTTCTAACAGTGAATTAATTTAAGTTACATTCCACAATATAACATTATTCTAAAAGAGATAAGAAAGAGAGTACCTGCAATCTTCACTTTCCCTTCGCTGATGTTCTCTTCGCTGATGTTGTCTTATCAGTCCATCAATTTTCTGCTTTTAAGTTCAAACCTCACAAGTCATTTCCGCGTTAGGACCATTTTCTTTTTTTTTTCTTTTTTTTTTTATTTGCTCAAATCATTTATCACGCGTGGAGGGGAAGTTGCATGTTACATCTTTGTGTAGATTTCTTCCCCATGACTTTCCTGACCTTCTTGTTCTTTAGGATTTTTCTTCCCACATATATTAAGAGCACCCATGGGTCGGGCCAATCTTACATTAATTAACTATATATAATTAATGTGTATAATTTTCTTTTACAGTGCTTTCTCTTACTTCCAGCGCAATATTCCTTTCTCTTTCTTTCTTTTGCGAAATCCAACACATCAAATTATGTTAAATTAAATTTTGAACCTGGCACTTAAAGTAGCACTTACCAAACATTAAGATCAAAAATCAAGATAAAGGTAAAGTAAATTTGATATTTTTCTTTTGTATAAAGTAAAATCTGATAAAGTTACCTGCAATCCTCACTTTCCCTTCGCTGATGTTTCTCTTATCAGTTCATCAATTTTCTGCTTTTAAATCAAACCTTGAAGGTCTCTGTGGTATGGGCCATTTCCGCGTTAAGACCTTTTTTTTTCTCTTTAATTTGCTTAGAAGAGCTCGTTTGGCTATGCGTTTGCGTTCGTGTTTCTTCAAAAACGCATGACAATACTATTTGGTTACAAATCGTCAAACAATTAAAACACTTGGGTCCCACCATTTACATGCGGCTGGAACATGATTTTTTAAAAAGCAGCAAGATACTGCTTTTTTACGAGTTTCAAAATGTTCACCAGTGAATTGCCACTGTTCACGTGAACAGTGCAATTCACTTGCACTGTTCATGTGACTTTTTTTTTTTTTTTTTTAGTGTTTTAATTTTTTTAACAGTTTTTTTTTAATAATTTTTTTTTAAAAAAACTAGTTTAGAGTGAATTAAATTTACTTACATTGTGATGTGAGCAATATTTTTTTTCCTGAAAAAACTTAGTATAAAAAATAAATTAAATTCATTCAATTTTATAACCTGATAATGTTTTATCTAATTTATTACATGCTCACAAAATTTTATAAAAATTGTAGTTCTTTAATTGGCTGAATTTTGTATACATTGGAATTATAAATAATTTAATGGAATAATAAAAAATATTTTATATAAAGTATTATTTATTTCATAATGTAATAGTAGTTAATTCTACCATATTTAAATTTAAAACCATCAATATTAATATATATTTTTTAAAATTATTTTTATAACCTCAATTTTCAAAAGCATTATTAACTAAACACATTAAACTATTTTTCTTTCAACCTCAATTTCAACCACAGTTTTAACTAAACATCCATTTTTTCAAACCAACCTCAACTAAAACTACTTTTTATAAAATAATTTTTTTTCAAAACCACAACCACAACAGCTTACCGCAATACCAAAACAGACTTAAAAGAGAAGCTATTTCTGCTTTTATACAGGTACACATCACTATTGGGAAAGTGCTCATAACTTCCGTTAGGAACTTGTGTAATTTAGCTGGACAAATTTTACATTTTGCATCTTTTCTAAACGCATCCGTGCTGAGGACAAGAAACAAACTTGTTTGGTCAATTTGCACTTGTTCCCCAAGAAAAACTCAGAAAGCCACTATTGAGAGAGGAGTGTAAATCAGTGGCAAAGATTCTCTGTATCATGTTGATCATTGCCTGGGCCAATTGGAGTGGCATTTCTAACTCATGTTTTATGTGCGTTCTTAGTCGTGTTTGATAATGGTTACCTTTGGTGCACCTGATCGGCAAATCGCCTGGAAATAGCTGCCCAGAATGCTTAGCCACCTAACCAAAATCGGAATTAGAGGAATTTGCTAGAGCAACAGAGGAGTAAGCAATCGAATTGTTCTGTGTTCATGTAGAAATTCTCATAAATGTGGTTTTGAGGTTGGGCTGCCAATCAATTTGGAAAGATTTTGTATCCATGCGATGAGAGCATTTCCTTCTGTACTATGTTAAGTTGCTTCATTTTTTCTTTCATTTTCCTTTGCAGTCATATTGCTCTTTGCTGTATTCATCTATCTGGAAGCTAGATGTTAGAGATGTGTTGTCAACAGCCTGAACGATCATGGGGCATCAAAAGGTAAACCAACTAAACATCTCATGTGTCCCTCTCACATCGTATTGTTTACATTGTCTTTGCATTAATCGCAGCATAATCGATAGATAATTTCAAAGGACAAGCAAGTAAAGATGGAGAAACAAGGAAAGTTCTTCCACCTCTGGCAGAATACACCAAAAAAAGCCTCCATGAATTGAAGGCTCTAGCTGGCATTGTATGCAGAAAATTCAAGGTTCTAAGCATATCAATCTCTACATGTTTCAGTCTTCCCCCTCTGGCAGAATACATCAACAAGCTCCATGAATTGAAGGAAGGCTCTAGCTAGCATTGTAGCAGCAGAAAATTCAAGGTTCTAAGCATTTCATCTCTATATGTTTCAACCTCCCACCTCTGGCAGAATACACCGAAAAGCACCTTGAATCGAAGGAAGGCTCTAGCTAGCATTGCAGAACAGAAAATTCGAGGCTCTATTATGCACCCACAGAAAACCTCAAGTGGATACATGTTAGAAAGATTGACAGAGGAATTGTAATTTCAATGTTTATATAGCACAAAACCCTAGGTATATCAATAGATGTATAAGCATGCATACGAGTCTCTAATAAATCAGCAGAAGGTCAATTTTCAGGTTTTTTCAGTAGGAAATTCTTGTACTTAGGGTTTTTGCCAAAAACCAGTAGTTAGATACCACTACCATCAAAACCATTAAAATGCAAAAGAAGCAATGGATGCAGATCTCTTTATTGCTCTGTCCATTCTGACTTAAATAGAGAGAAAACATCAAGCAGAAATTTTTTATCACACGTTTACTAGCGCCTGTAATTCTTGTTATAATTACCAAAAGGACATTTAGACACACACAACAACATCATAATCTTTTTTTTTTTTTGTTTAAAGCCACACACAACACATAATCCCTCTCATCAACTCACACGGTTCTTCTTACTTCACCCACCAGTAAGAAAAAGGCACGTGCAGTCAAGGCTCTTCAGTATTCTGACGTGGAAAGTTTTACTAGCCTGTAATTTTGTCATCATTTGAATTTGATTTCTAGCTTTTTCTTTTCTGTTGAAAACTCAAGTGTATATATATGAAGAATTTAGTCAGAAAAAACAAAGCAAATTGGTTTAAATAGGGATGGTAGGAGGGGAAGTTGCTGATTACATTTTATCTGTTTCTCTGATTCTACTCGTTGGTTGCCCTGCTGGACAACATTTCTGCTTGGTGTCTTTTAGAACGACAAACTTATGCCAAGAAAGAGAGAGAGAGTTTCTTCATGTTTGGAAATGCAGAGTGTTTTAAAACTCAGAGTTCCTAGTCTTTTGAACTCTAAGGCTGAGTCGTACAACAACTTCAAAAGAAGTATGCAAAACTGGGGAAAGACATTCTGAAGAATTTTGGCATGGTTAGATCTCGGGAGGAAGGTTTATCCTTGGGATGATGGATTATTACAAAATCAATCACAACAGTCACGGTTACAATTAAAAATTTCTAAATAATAAGAGAAGCTATTTCTGCTTTGATACAGGTACATTATCATCTGTGTTAACTTCAAATGTTTGATGAGCTGCTATTATCATCAGATCCTTCCTCTTCATGCAATCTATATGCGCACAACTGATCATCTGTAAACATTGAAAAACTGAATTCATCACCATTATCAAAATGCAGGATCATTGCCCCCAAATTTCCAATAGCATTACCCATAACAATTCAGATTTTTCAGCCAAAAATTATATCGAAAAATTGAGGGGTTAAAAAACCCCAGACTCTACCCCTCGTATTGTTTCTGATTTCAAAGATAAACAAGACGATAAGGATTGCATACTGACATAGCAGAGAACCATGTGAATAGATCAAAGCCACAAATCCGGTGCGCGGCGGGTGAGATATTTTGAATGACAAATACGTACTCTAGTGTATACGAACGGGAACTCTTTCTAAAGTAGCCACTCCTGTTCGATTCCGTCGTGAAAACCACATGATACTTAAAAGAATCTCATTTTCATCATATCATATACAAGGACAAACAATTGAATCTGTTGCCCTAAAGTTCTATCTGTCACTCCATCAAAGCAAATTTTATTATAATGAGCAAAGGAAAAATTTTCTTGTAGACATACAAGAACTAAAATGTAGAGTTGAAAATAAAGCAGAACTTATAAAATGAGTATGTGGGCAACGGGGATCAAGAAATTTTAAATTTGGAAGAGACTGTTGGCATATGGAGAAGTGAACGATTGTTGGGAGCAAAGTTTTCTCACTTGCAGGAGATAACTTGGAGGCCCATCGTGCAAGAGATAAACCCACTTCCTTTCTAGTATACTCAAACCTTTGAGGAAGGCCAATTCAATGTCAAGAAGGCCATCGGTTACGCGCATCATCATGGTGCTTTGGAGACCAGAGGCAATTTTCACTTCTTCACCTTCTCCATATGCTCTACAAAACTTCCTTTCCGGGGATCCTTGCTCCTTGGTTGCAGAGGAGAAAGCATCTAGCAGTGATAATGAGAAACTCTCCTGAACTGAAGGACGTCAGCCTAGCTGAAGATCAAGAACTGAAGGGTCCAGCCTACTTCGCAGGTATATCAGTGGATATTTAGGCAGTCTCAAGCAGGAGTTCATGAAAAAGAGAAGAAAGGGAAGTTAACCGAAAGAAGCCAGGCAACAGCTGCTGGATTGGTGGAGGCAGGCATTGCAAAGTCCATCAATTTTCTGCTTTTAAGTCAACCATAGCGACGGTGCCAAATATATGTCATACTTGAAGATAAAGCAAGAAGCAGCACCAACTTGTTTAAGAGCCTGAAGCAATTCCCGGTAAAAAAAAATTCAATCTAAACCTCTTAACTGTGCGTTAGGTGACCTTGATATTTGCATGTACAACCATTATAAAGAATTTGTGAAAGAGGAACATAAGAAGTTGCTGGAGCATTGGATACAATTGGCAACCACATGTACTTGAGTCCTATCTCTTCTTCTAGTAGAACATGTTGTTGGGAATATTGCCAATTATGTTGACATTGTCAAAGGAGGCTTGTTGTGGCAACCACCAACCTTGGACTTTGGTAGCCATCTTTGTTGAAGAAGAGATGAGTTTGGCAGCCACCATTGATGACAAAGGAGCAAGAGGAGCTGTCATTGAAAGCCTATAAAATAGACACCAAGAGTGCATCACAAAATGAGAGAGGAGAGCCTTGTAGGAGAGCTACAAAAGAGAAGAAGAGAGAAAGAAAGAGAAGGGCTGCCACCAGCAGCCCTGCTGCCCTATGTAGCAATGAGAGATAGGAGTTGAGTGGATGTGATCCTCCTCCATGTATTGTATTCTTTCTCTATCTCTAATAATATCTATCTCTCCCGTGGATGTAGGCAATTTGCCGAACCACGTTAAATATTGTGTCTCAATGTGCTTACCCCTCCGATGAGAAATTATCAGTACAAATGGTATCAAAGCTTTTTGGTTTAAAGTATGTTTTGATCTTTACTCAAAAATGAAAGTTGTCAAAATGGTGTTTTGACAATCCCACTGTGTAGAGGAGGACGATACGAAGCCACTGGTGAAAACGGCGTCAAAATCGGACGTCGGACATGGCCGCACTCTCCATCACTCTCCGGCAAGGCGTCTGCCCACGCGCTCAGACGCGCCCCACGCGTTTCTTCCTTCACCCGGATGAGTTGGACCCGACCCGAATAAAGTATGAACAGTAGAAATGAACAGTGACGTGTGGTCATGAACAGTGCCATGCAAAGGACGGCACATGATGCAAGGATGACATCAGCATACACAGTCAGCAAAGCCATTGACTAGTCAACTGAACATGTCAACATAGTGGGACCCCCACCTGCCATGTCATCAGCCGCGAGCCGTAAGCCGAGCGAGCCGAGCTGATTTGAGCCCGGGATCGTATTTCTGAGCCGAGCCCGAGCCGAGGATAGAATCCAGTGTAGCGGATCCTACGTTGCAACCCGGATGAGATTGAATCTGAG